>NC_052172.1:5177387-5269355 GCF_902713615.1 Scyliorhinus canicula
TTCAACAACATAGAACAGTACAGCACAGAACAGGCCCTTCGGCCCTCGATGTTGTGCCGAGCAATGATCACCATACTCAAACCCACGTATTCACCCTATACCCGTAACCCAACAACCCCCCCTTAACCTTACACTACGGGCAATTTAGCATGGCCAATCCACCTAACCCGCACATCTTTGGACTGTGGGAGGAAACCGGAGCACCCGGAACAACAGCAGGAAGTCAGATTTCGCGACTTCCTCCTTTTATGTAATGGTTATGGTGTTCAGGCGGGAAAGTAGAGCTGACTCCACAGACAAATCTCATTGAATGGCGGAGCAGGCTCGAAGGGCCAGATGGCCTACTCCTGCTCCTAGTTCTTATATTATGTTCTCAAGAGGACACAAATCAAAGAATCTCGACCAAGAACTCCCAAAACAGCCACAGATAGATACACTTCTGTCCCGTTCCAGCCTGGGAAAAGGTTGTATGGTCCGGGTTTCCTCCGGGTGCTCCGGTTTCCTCCCACAGTCCAAAGATGTGCGGGTTAGGTGGATTGGCCATGCTAAATTGCCCGTAGTGTCCTAATAAAAAAAGTAAGGTTAAGGGGGGGTTGTTGGGTTACGGGTATAGGGTGGATACGTTAGGCTTGAGTAGGGTGATCATTGCTCGGCACAACATCGAGGGCCGAAGGGCCTGTTCTGTGCTGCACTGTTCTATGTTCTATAGGTAAGGTGATGGTCACAACCTCACTCCTCTTCTCATAGAATCATCGAGATTACAGTTCAGAAGGAGGCCATTCAGCCCATCGAGTCTTCATTGGGCCCTTGGAAAGAGCAACCTGACTTACGCCCATGCCTCCATCCTATCTCAGTAACCCCACATAACCTTTTTGGACATGAAGGGGCAATTTAGCACGGCCAATCCACCTAACCTGCGCATCTTTGGACTGTGGGAGGAAACCGGAGCACCCGGAGGAAACCCACGCACACAGGGGGAGGACGTGCAGACTCCGCACAGACAGTGACCCAGCCAGGAATCGAACCTGGCACCCTGGAGCTGTGAAGCATTTATGCTAACCACCATGCTACCGTGCTGCCCCTATATGATGGAATTGACCTGCAGAACAGGAGATCAATGGAAAATCCTCTGATGATTCAATAACCCTTTGGTGGCCACAGGGCAGACTATTTCTCTCTTGCCTTGGCCTGCGTTCAGCTGGATTGAGTGCCAAATTAGCGCTCCCCCTCAGAACGGCAATGCCTAGGAGAGAGGCAGAGATGCGGAGAAGTTTCAGGAGAGAATTCTAGATCTCGGGATGTTCTCCTGCTCCGACAGGCCTTGCTGTAAGTCTTGAAGTAGAGCCGTAAGCAGATGGACCTAACATCGGGTCATTATCAGTTTGTTCCCGCTGCAGGATTGATCAATGCTGGTTTAAAAGCCTGGTCATTAAGAAGCAGTCAGACGATTGCAGAGACTGTCTGTCAGAGATTGCACCGACAGAGGGCGAGATCTTATTGCGCCTCATGTGATACAGCTCTCAGTGGGGGCAGTAAAACATCACCAATCCATTACAAAATCCATCAGTGTGCACTAATCTGCAATCTGAGTTTGGAAACTATTCCATCAATAACAGATCAATAACAGAGCAATAACAGATCAATAACAGATCAGTAACATATCAGTAACAGATCAGTAACACATCAGTAACACATCAGTTACAGACCAGTAACAGATAAATAACAGATCAGTAACAGATCAGTAACAGATCAATAACGGATCAGTAACAGATCAGTAACACATCAGTTACAGACCAGTAACAGATCAATAACAGATCAGTAACAGATCAATAACAGATCAGTAACACATCAGTTACAGATCAATAACAGATCAGTAACAGATCAGTAACAGATCAATAACAGATCAGTGACAGATCAGTGACAGATCAGTAACAGATCAATAACAAATCAATAACAAATCAATAACAAATCAATAACAGATCATGAACAGATCAGTAACAGATCAGTAACAGATCAATAATATATCAGTAACAGATCAGTAACAAATCAATAACAAATCAATAACAGATCATTGACAGATCAATAATATATCAGTGACAGATCAGTAACAAATCAGTAACAGATCAATATCAGATCATTAACAGATCAGTAACAGATCAGTAACAGATCAGTAACAGATCAATAATATATCAGTAACAGATCAGTAACAAATCAATAACAAATCAATAACAGATCATTGACAGATCAATAATATATCAGTGACAGATCAGTAACAAATCAGTAACAGATCAATATCAGATCAATAACAGATCAATATCAGATCAATAACGGATCAATAACAGATCAGTAACAAATCAGTAATGGATCAATAACAGATCAATAACAGATCAGTAACAGATCAGTAACAGATCAATAACAGATCAATAACAGGTCAGTAACAGATCAACAATAGATCAATAACAGATCAGTAACAGATCAGTAACAGATCAATAATAGACCAATAACAGATCAGTAACAAATCAATAATAAATCAATAACAGATCAGAAACAGATCAATAATAGATCATTAACAGATCAGTAACAAATCAATAATAGATCAATAACAGATCAATAACAGGTCAGTAACAGATCAATAATAGATCAATAACAGACCAATAACAGATCAACAATAGATCAATAACAGATCAGTAACAGATCAGTAACAGATCAACAACAGGTCAGTAACAGATCAGTAACAGATCAATATCAGATCAGCAACAGATCAATAACAGATCAGTAACAGATCAATAACAGATCAGTAACAGGTCAGTAACAGATCAGTAACAGATCAGTAACAGATCAGTAACAGATCAATAACAGATCAATATCAGATCAGTAACAGATCAGTAACAGATCAGCAACAGGTCAGTAACAGATCAGTAACAGATCAGCAACAGATCAATATCAGATCAGCAACAGATCAATAACAGATCAGTAACAGATCGATAACAGATCAGTAACAGATCAGTAACATATCAGTAACAGATCAGTAACAGATCAGTAACAGGTCAGTAACAGATCAGTAACAGATCAGCAACAGGTCAGTAACAGATCAGTAACATATCAGTAACAGATCAATATCAGATCAGCAACAGATCAATAACAGATCAGTAACAGATCAATAACAGATCAGTGACAGATCAGTAACATATCAGTAACAGGTCAGTAACGGATCAGTAACAGATCAGTAAAAGATCAATAACAGATCAGCAACAGGTCAGTAACAGATCAGTAACAGATCAATAACAGATCAGCAACAGGTCAGTAACAGATCAATAACAGATCAGTAACAGATCAATAACAGATCAGCAACAGGTCAGTAACAGATCAATAACAGATCAATAACAGATCCATTCCGCAAGGCCCATGAAAGGCCATTTTGGGCATATAAAATACATTCTCAAAGATCTGTCTAAATGATGATAGCGGTGCGTTGTGTTTTGGTGATGCCATTGCCGATATATGGGCACATCAAGAACTGTTGGGTTTAATTTATTGTGAGTGAGAATCATTTATTTAACAGCTAATTGATCTTAGCCAGTGCTTGGTTGCAAGTTACGAGCAGGATACTCCAGCCCTTCCTGGTGGTGGGGTCTGGCTGTTCTGCTGAAGCCAACTCCCCCAGCCACGGGTTCCCCGACGGGCGAGGAATGTAAATCGACGTCAATTCCGGTGGGATCGGAAGATTCCGCCGGGGGCCAATGGCGAGCTGCCTTCGCCACGGCAACACCCGCCACTGGGTAGTTTTTTTATAAACTTCCAGCCCCAAAATGATGCCTGGGATGTACGGTAAGTATTAGAGTTCATATTTCCTGTACTTGCACTCGCCATCGCAAGAAGATTAAAAATAGGAGTAAGTGCGGGCCATTCGGCCCATTGAGCCTGCTCTGCTGTCAGTCAATGAGGACACAATTGATGGGAGTGCAGCCTCAACTTCACTTCCCTGCCCGACCCCTGTACCCTTCACTCCCTTGTCTATCAAAAATCTGTCCCACTCAATCGAGAGTCAACGACCCAGCCTCCACTGCTCCGGGGGCAAGGAATTCCTCCTCTTCTTCAATGAGAGACCCTCTTATTTTGAAGCGTGCCCCCCCCCCCCCAGCTCTAGATTTCCCCTATTCTCTCTGTGTAAAGTGCCCCCCACCCTCAGAATCTTACACGTTTCAGTAAGTTCACCTCTCGTTCACCTGGAGAGCCCAGGCCCAACCTGGGCGACCTTTTCTCGCAGAACAACCCTTCCAGCCCAGGGCATAAACCTACCCTTCTCTGAACTGCCTACATTGCACACCTATAGAATCTCCACAGTGCTGAAGGAGGCCATTCGGCCCATCAAGTCAGCACCGACCCTTATTATTATTATTATTATTAATAAAAGAGTACTTCATCCAAGCTCCCTCCCCTGCCCGGTCCCTTTAACCCCTTAATCTAACCTACGCAACTTTTTAGATACTAGGGGGCAATTTAGTGCGGCCAATCCACCTAACCTGCACATCTTTAGACTGTGGGAGGAAACCGGAGCACCCGGAGGAAACCCACGTACACACGGGGAGAAGGTGCAAACTCCACACAGACAGTTGCCCGAGGTCGGAATTGAACCCGGGTCCCTGGCGCCATGAGGCTGCAGTGCTAACCACTGTGCCACCGCTCCTTAAGTACGTAGGGCAAATCCGTGCACAGTGGGGACTCACCTGTACAGTTGTGACGAGGCCTCCCTACTTAAATACATCATCCCCTTTGCCAGAAAGGCCAACACTCCATTTGCCTTCCCAATTATTTGCTGCACTTGTGATTCACGTGGGAACAAAGAAACGTACAGCACAGGAACAGGCCCTTCGGCCCTCCAAGCCTGTACCGACCATGCTGCCCGTCAAACCTAAAATCTACACTTCCTGTGTCCGTATGCCTCTATTCCCATCCTATTCATGTATTTGTCAAGATGCCCCTTAAATGTCACTATCGTCCCTGCTTCCACCACCTCCTCCGGCAGCGAGTTCCAGGCACCCGCTACCCTCTGTGTAAAAAAACTTCCTTCGCATACCCAGGTCCCTCTGTACTGCCGTCTGTGACCATTTCTTTCACCAAGTGGAGAATCTCACATTTACACTTTATCTGCCAATTTTACTCCCGCTCACTTAACCCGTCTATCTTTATCGCTTTGCAAATCCTTTGGGCCGGATGTTCGCCACCAAGGCCGGAGGTTCGAGCCAGGGGGGTTTCCTGCATTGGCAGACCCCACCTCCTATAAAAGGGCCTTTGTCCACCATATTTTCGCTGTGGGGAAGCGGGGGGGGGTTTGGGGGTAGGAAATCGGATCGGATGCCGAGGCCAAACTTGGTTCTCTGAAACTTCGGCCCAGCTCCATAAAAGACTGCTAGGCCCTCTAGCCTTCATCCCTCACATTCCCATGCCAATCCCACGCACTCTCATATCACCCATGCCAGCCATGCCACCTCCATAGTCACTCACCCAGTGTCTACTGTGGGCAGACCAAGGAAATGACAAAATAAACCTTCTATCTAAGAGAGCTCTCATCCAGACACACTTGACACTGAAAACAATGATGAAACCCATTCAAACATTTTAAATGCCATCAACTGGTCAATCTGTTCTAACTTCCGCATCAAATACATCTATCCATTAATAGCCCCTTAAAACTATCAATCAAAATGTGAGCTCAGCCCCTCCACTGAGATGTGGTTTTTTTTTGAAACTCAGCCAAGCATTCATAATGGGCTCAGCTGTAACAGGAACCCTTGGGAAACATCACAACAAAGTCTATTGACTACTGGACAGAGCTCGAACACCACTGGCCGAGACCAAACAAGAATGGGAGGACGAGCTGGGGACAGAGGTAGGGTGGGGACTCTGGAGCGAAGCACTGAGCAGGGTGAACTCCACCTCCTCCTGCGCAAGGCTCAACCTCATGCAGCTCAAAGTGGTGCGCAGAGCGCAGCTGACCAGAACCCGAATGAGCAGGTTCTTCCCGGAGGTGGAGGACAAATGTGAGCGGTGCCAGAGGGGCCCGGCCAACCACACCCACATGTTTTGGGCTTGCCCTAAGCTGGCTGGGTTCTGGACAGCCGTCTCCGAGGCCATGTCCAAGGTTGTGGGGGTGAGGGTGAAGCCATGCCCAATAGTGGCAATCTTCGGGGTATCGGAGCAGCCAGAGTTACACACGGGGAAGGGGGCCGACGCCCTCGCTTTCGCTTCCCTGATCGCACGCTGGAGAATCCTGCTGGGCTGGCGATCGGCAGCACCGCCCACAGCTGCAGACTGGCTCGCTGACCTGTCGGAATATCTCCACCTGGAGAAGATACGCCATCCGCGGGTCAGAGGGGGGCTTCCTGGATACTTGGGGGCAGTTTGTCGGCCTGTTCCAAAACCTGTTCGTGGCCGGCAACGAGGAGTAAGCTAAGAAAATAAAAACAAGAGAGATGAGGAACCAAAGGACTGAGCAACCCGGGGGTGGGGGGGGCAGCAGGCGGAAAGAAGGTGGGGAGACCACAAGAGAAGAGGAGGGGTGCTGAAGCCAAAGGGCGAGGAGGCGGAGGAAGGAGGGGGGGACTATAGACCAATCCAGAGGGCAATGAAATGTGAAAAGCCCCTAGTCCCCACATTCCGCCGCCTGTTCAGGCAGGCTGGCACAGGAATTGAACCCAGGCTACTGGCCCGCCTTGGTCTGCTTTAAAAGCCAGCTATTTAGCCCAGTGTGCGAAACCACTGATTGATCCCAATCCCAAAATTCATTAACCGACTCCCGGCTTCAACAGCTCTTTTGTGAGAGGGAGAATTCCGGATTTCCACTCCCCTTCCTGTTGAAGAGGGCTTGGCTCGAATTTAGAGGTTCGCTCCTAGGCACCTCCCCTCTCTCCCCCCCCCCCCCCCCCCCCCACCGGAGGAAATGGCCTCTCTCTGTCTAAATCAAAAACCCGCTTGATCACCTTAAACGCCTCCCGAAGGAAGGTGTTGGAGATTTCTCAGTGATCGAAGATGCCCTGAAAGAAACCCCTGTACTCCAGAGGCGGCCATTTTAAATACCGTGTCCAAACCACGCTTTGACAACGAGCTCCATCTGCCATTTTGTCGCCCCCAACCCGTCCAGTTTCCGTCTCCTTTGATTAATCAGTGTTGATTGTGAATTTGATTGAAGTTCTTTAATTCAGCCGCTGGGAAAAGCTTGCAGAGTTTACTCGCGCTGTTCCCGAAAGTAATTAGGAGCTAATAAATTAATTTCGGAGTGTGGCCACGGTTGTTGCGAAAGTTTGGTGATGTGGCTTCGGAGATCTCCCTGCTTCTACTTCAAAAGGCTGCCGTTGGATCCTCCATGCCCAACCCAAAGTGGGCAAGGTCTCCAATCAATGTTTCAGCCGACAGGCGGTACACTCCCCTGACAGTGCAGCACTTCCAGTGTCTGCCCCCTGCTCAAGTCCCGTGGACTTGGCAACATTTGACCCTGAGGAGGCTGACAGTCCTGCCGCCGAGCCAAGACAAGGTTTAACTGTTGCCCAGTTATAAGGTCAGATTGCCTCTCGGGAAGTAAATCTTTACCTTCCATGTCCATTTATATGGAAGTGCGTCAGTTCAACAGAGTGCAGAAGGAATACAGGTCCACGCTCGTAACAATTACCTTGCTCCCTTCAACCTTCTCTGAGTCTTCTTCTGAGGACACTGTTTCACGGGCCACAGGTGAGCTTGGATAGGGTATAGCAGTGGGCTATTCCACTGCAGGGGTATCACATCTTGGCTTCATTCAATGGACACACACTGAGTGATCTGGTCGTGTTCCATCCCTCCATAGGGCAGGGTCCTGAGGGAGATTGCACTGTTTCTACTGCCCCTACCCCCCCCAGCTAGAGCTACAAGTATAATAATAATAATCTTTATTGTCACAAGTAGGCTTACGTTAACACTGCAATCATAGAATTTACAGTGCAGAAGGAGGCCATTCGGCCCATCGAGTCTGCACCGGCTCTTGGAAAGAGCACCCGACCCAAGGTCAGCACCTCAACCCAATCCCCATAACCCAGTAACCCCACCCAACACTAAGGGCAATTTTGGACTCTAAGGGCAATTTAGCACGGCCAATCCACCTAACCTGCACATCTTTGGACTGTGGGAGGAAACCGGAGCACCCGGAGGAAACCCACTCACACGCGGGGAGGATGTGCAGACTCCGCACAGACAGTGACCCAAGCCGGAATCGAACCTGGGACCCTGGAGCTGTGAAGCAATTGTGCTATCCACAATGCTACCGTGCTGAAGTTACTGTGAAAAGCCCCTAGTCGCCACAGTCCGGCGCCTGTTCGGGTACACAGAGGGAGAATTCAGAATGTCCAATTCACCTAACAGCACGTCTTTCGGGACTTGTGGGAGGAAACCGGAGCACCCGGAGGAAACCCACGCAGACACGGGGAGAACGTGCAGACTCCGCACAGACAGTGACCCAAGCCGGGAATCGAAGCTGAGACCCTGGCTCTGTGAAGCAACAGTGCTAACCTCTGTGCTACCGTGGCGCCCATACAGATCCATGGAATCCCTACAGTGCGGAAGGCAGCCATTCGGCCCACTGAGTCTGCACCCACACTGTGGCAGAGCACCCTATGCAGGCCCGCTCCCCCCCCCCCCCCCGCCCTGCCCCCGTAACCCCACCCAACCCTTGGGACACTAAGGGGCCATTCGGCACGGCCAATCCACCTAACCTAACCCAAGATCCAGGAGAAAACCTGCGAGAATGGCTCAGTTGCCACATTGTACGGGTACCAAGTGGGGAAAACTCTGCCACTCATTCTGCAACGGCCCCTTCAAATTATCCCTGGAGCACATTGAAGCCAGTCCTGCCCCCCGCCCCCCCCCCCTCCCCCCCCCCCACCATTGTGGAACCGACAGGCGTCCAAGTGTTGGCAGGGAGGGAAAGCCTTGCACTGCAAAGGGTTAAAATGCCCGACTGTGCATGGGAACAGCACATTCCCCTTCCCTCTCTCTTAGGCCACTGAGGAGATGACACACAATTGGCTGAAACCCCCCCCCCCCCCCGGCACGGTTTTGCATCATTCACCAGCTCGTGGCGTCAGAGGCTGAAACCGTCCCTTTGATGGACGTGATCTTAATAACAGCCTGTTTGCTGAATTGGGAGCCCCGTCTATTGTCCCAGCTCTCCCGCCTTTGATTGCGTAGCAACAAGACCCAACGAAAGCAGTCGGAATCACACAGCAGATCTAATCGTCTGCCTTCGCCGCTGTTGATTCAACTGTCTCGTTACGAGGTGCCCACGTTATTATAAACACAAAAGAAGTTGAGCCGCAGTCCAGCCTGGGGCAACAATGTGCTTTCCCCGTCAATTCAGTGCCTCCACAGGTTGCCCCATGTGTTGCATTTCAATTTCAGGCAACTAAACCCATTCAACATTATTCATCTCACAGCAGGGCGGACTCGGGGGCATGGCTGGGTGGCAGACAGCCGGTCGGGCACTGCCCACTGCTCCCCTCCAATTGCTCCCGGAATGGTGTTGGTACAGTTGGCACTTCTGGTGGCAGACAGGTGCCCCCCCCCCCCCCCCCCAGCCCCCCAGCCCCACCCTCAAACACAAAAGGATGTTGAGACAAAAGGAAGTATCCGAATCAGCAAGATACTTTCAGATCCCCCCTCCAAAAACACATGGCAAAAATATAGATTCAACCCCGACAAAAGGGGTGCCAAACGAGGTCTGGGTGCCCCAGAACCTGGCCACACTCCACACTCGCTGTTCCCCAGTTATCTCAGCCGCTACAAAAGTCAGATTTGCCAATCTAGTCAATTTGGTCAGAGGACACAGAGCTGGGAGTGAGGGGGGGTTGGGGGGGGGGGGGGGGGGGGGGTCCTCCAGCTCCCTCAAGTAACTGTAGCTTTTCGGTTTTAAACACACTGTGAACAGGAAACGACCAGCTAGAAACGCTGCTTTTTCTATTTGAAAAGCATTTATTGTTGGCGCGTTACTTACCGTCAATCCCTCCTGGTGTGCTGCCTTGGGAAGGCTCCGGGCATTAATCCACTCTGCGTTCACTGTCTTGGCCCCTTCTCCCTCTCCTCCTGGGTCTCCAAATAAACTGCTCTTAAAGAAGCACCGAGACGAGGCGTGAGGTCGCTCTCCCACAATTCCCATTCAGTAAGAAGCTCTCTCTCTCTCTCTCACACACACACACACACACCACAAACACTGCAGCAAACCACTGACAGGCTGCGAGTGACACTCCACCTCTCAGCCAGGCTCCACCCAGCCAGCCGGCAGGATCAATGCTGCTCTCCCTGTCTCGAAATCAGACAAAGGAACCACTCGGGCTCTGACTCCAAAGTGGGCAGTCTCGTAGGAATGGGTTTTAAGGGGCAGCACGGTAGCACAGTGGTTAGCATCAATGCTTCACAGCTCCAGGGTCCCAGGTTCGGTTCCCGGCTTGGGTCACTGTCTGTGTGGAGTCTGCACGTCCTCCCCGTGTGTGCGTGGGTTTCCTCCTGGTGCTCCGGTTTCCTCCCACAGTCCAAAGATGTGCGGGTTAGGTGGATTGGCCATGCTAAATTTCCCGTAGTGTCCTAAAAAGTAAGGTTAAGGGGGAGTTGTTGGGTTACGGGTATAGGGTGGATACGTGGGTTTGAGTGGGGTGATCATTGCTCGGCACAACATCGAGGGCCGAAGGGCCTGTTCTGTGCTGTACTGTTCTAAATCTAAATCTAAAGCCATCTCTCTCACTCTCTGCACCATGCACACAAATGAACTTGCCCCTGGGTGAATAAAGACTAAAATGAAATGCAAACCCCGTGCTCCTGGCTACTTTCCTTTTCAATTCAGAAAGTTTCAAGAATGTCGCGGCTTGCCACGGCAAGTGAGATGATATTCGTTCATGGGATGGTGGCTAGTTATGGCTTATTGACCACCTTCTTTCAGATAGCTGTGAGTCCCATGTAGGCCAGGCTGGGGAAGGAGGGCAGATTTCCTTCACAGCGAATGCCATGTAGGCTGTGTGGTGTCCTTTGTGATTCTGTTCTCAGGATGGATGTCGTAGTGTTCACAGAGACCACAGCAGCTAAGTTCATGAACAAAGCTAACTTGTATTTACCCTACTTATTAAAGCTCGATCACTGACTCCTATTGTGAACAATCGTCTAGTAGTCTACAATCTACGCTCTATCTATAACTGTACTCTCTGGACCTCTCCTCTGCACTCTCTCCAGCCTTCTCCCAGAAGCCTGTGAGTCAGTGCTTTATATAGTTCTGCCTCTAGCGGCATCTAGTGGTTAATTATGATATGACATTAACCTTTTCTATTCTGAACATTTCACATAATGTCAAACTGGGAAACGACGGCAGATTTCCTTCCCCGTGTGCCCTCTGTAGGCCAGACTGGGAAAGGACGGCAGATTTCCTTCCCTAAAGGGGATTAATGAACCAGATGGGTTTGAAATGAAATGAAATGAAAATCACGTATTGTCACGGGCAGGCTTCAAATGAAGTTACTGTGAAAAGCCCCTAGTCGCCACATTCCGGCGCCTGTTCGGGGAGGCTGGTACGGGAATTGAACCGTGCTGCTGGCCTGCCTTGGTCTGCTTTCAAAGCCAGCGATTTAGCCCAGTGAGCTAAACCAGCCCCATTGTTTTTACAACAATCGAGAATAGTTATTTTTTTAACCTGCAGTTTTTCACTGAATTCAAACATCACCATCTGCTGTGCTGGGATTCGAAAACTGGGTCTCTGGCCACCACACCGCTGTCTATGAATGGCCAAAACCATGAAGCAATACGGTAGATTCTCCTCACACAATTCAGAAAGAAAACAGGGAGGAAAGGCAGCCAACTCTGTTAGTCACAGCCTCTCTGATAGAACAACTGAATGCGTCACACCCGTTCCATTCTCCATCAAGATTGGGCCAAACACTCAGCATCTCAGAACCCCTCAGCGGTCAGTGTTCTTGCTGCTGATTACGGTCAATAGCGAGGAGAGGTCATCCATCAATTTTCTGTCGTATTTTACTGAGTTGCCCAGTTTATTATTCCCCTTACAAACAGCCTGGATAAAGTATGATGCAGCGGGATCATTTTAATTGGAAAGCAGATGAATATTTTTTTTACCTCTGCAGAATATTCTGGACCCGCTTCAAGATCTCGGAGTGTGATCTGAATGTGGCTGGATGAGATATCCAGATTAGCATCCCTGGGAATTCAGACTGCCCACCGGTTCTGCAATCACCGAATACAATGGCTGTGTGTACAGCTTGGGTGGTATGGTTAGCACCGCTGCCTCGCAGGGGGTGTGTGTGTGTGTGTGTGTGAGTGCGGCTATGATGGACGTGGTGTAATGCCCCTTAGGCTGTAAGCCTCCGGCGACAGGCTGGCAACCTGCTCCAGGAATAATTGCCGACAGCAGCAGACGGTAGTCTGACCGATTGAGAGGGTAGGTGGAGTTGCCACAGTCCCAGGTGACCGCATCGGCTGCTTTCCCCCTTTGAGGAGGGGTGGGGGAAAGCTGCCGATGCGGTCACCTGGGACTGTGGCAACTCCACCTACCCTCTCAATCGGTCAGACTACCGTCTGCTGCTGGGGGGGGGGAGCTGACCGGTGGCAATTTAACCCGAGGATCACCACACCTCAGGCGAGGGGCGAGGTTGAGAAGACGAAGGGCTCGATGGGCCCAATGGCCGCCGTCTGGGCAGTGGGAATTCTGCGGTTCTATGAGTCCGAATGGCTGAAGTCAGATATCGGGAACACTGCAGGATTACCTGGGGAATAGACGAATGTTCGGCAGATCGAATGGCTTTCCAATCCGGAGATCCCATTTCCTTACAGCTGAGTTTGGATTTAGTAATCAGGTGGTGAGGCCGTTTGATATTTTTGAACCTCCGGATTGTGAAAGGCAAAGACGACAGTCTTTCCCTGCAGCTGTTGTTTGGTGCAGGGTGTTCTCCCCAGGCCGTCCTGGGTCTCGAGATTAAAAACGCATTATGTCCAGTTGGGTTTTGGTCACATGATCGTTAGGGTTCCATCATCTTTTTTGTTATTCCTGCGTGGGACGTGGGCGTCGCTGGCTGTGCCAACATTCATTGCCCGTCCCTCATTGCCCCTTGAGGGGGCAGTTAAGGGTCAGCCACATTGGCTGTGGGTCTGGAGTCACGTGTAGGCCAGACCGGGTCAGGGCGGCAGATTTCCTTCCCTAAAGGACATGAGTGAACCCGATGGGTTTTTACGACAATCGACAATGGTCATCATTAAACTTTTAATTCCAGATTTTTACTGGATTCAAACATTTTTTTTTTACAAATTTAGTGTACCCAATTTTTTTTCCAATTAAGGGGCAATTTAGCATGGCCAATCCACCTACTCTGCACATCTTTGGGTTGTGGGGGCGAAACCCACGCAGACACAGGGAGAATGTGCAAACTCCACACAGACAGTGACCCAGGACCCGGGATTCGATCCCGGGTCCTCAGCGCCGTAGGCAGCAATGCTAACCACTGTGCCACCGGGCTGCCCTTTATTGGATTCAAACATGACCATCTGCAAGAGGGGGATTTGAACCTGGGTTCCCGGAGTACTATGGGTCGCTGGTTTAATGACAATACCACTACGCCACCTCTTCCCCAGGAATTGTTACAGTCCAGAAGGAGGCCATTTGGCCCATTGTCTCCACCAGCTGTCTGAATGAGCTCCATGACTCAGTACCATTCTCCTGCCCTCCCCCCCACCCCGCACCCCTGCACATTGTTTCCATTCAAATAATCATCAAATCTAATGCCCTCTGGAATGCCTCGATTGCACTGCTCCCCCCCACCCCCTCCCCCCCACACACATCCAGGCCGCACATTCCAGACCCCAACCACTCGCTGGGTGGAAACACAAGGTCACGCTGCAGCTGTACAAAACTTTGGTGCGGCCGCACCTGGAGTACTGCGTGCAGTTCTGGTCACCACATTATAGGAAGGATGTGGAAGCTTTGGAAAGGGTTCAGAGGAGATTTACTAGGATGTTGCCTGGTATGGAGGGAAGGTCTTACGAGGAAAGGCTCAGGGACTTGAGGTTGTTTTCGTTAGAGAGGAGAAGGCTTAATAGAGACATATAAGATAGTCAGAGGGTTAGATAGGGTGGACAGTGAGAGTCTTTTTCCTCGGATGGTGATGACCAACACGAGGGGACATAGCTTTAAATTGAGGGGTGGTAGATATAGGACAGATGTCAGAGGCAGTTTCTTTACTCAGAGAGTAGTAGAGGTGTGGAACGCCCTGCCTGCAACAGTAGTAGACTCGCCAACTTTAAGGGCATTTAAGTGGTCACTGGATAGACATATGGATGAAAATGGAATAGTGTAGGTCAGATAGGCTTCAGATGGTTTCACAGGTCGGCACAACATCGAGGGCCGAAGGGCCCGTACTGCGCTGTAATGTTCTATGTTCTATTTTTTCTCACATCACATTTGTTTCTTTTACAAATCGCTTTAAATCTGTGTGCCCTCTCAATCCCGATCCTTTTCCGAGCGGGAACAGTTTCTCCCCCTCATGATTTTGAACATCTCTATCCAATCTCCTCTCGGCCTTCTTCGCCCCAAGGAGAACAGTCCCGAACTCTCCAAACACTCCTCATCACTGACGTTTCTCATCCCTGGAACCGTTCTTGTAAACCGCTGAAGAACATAAGAACTAGGAGCAGGAGTAATGTCATGTGAGAGTACCTTGAATAAATGGGTGTTTATAAAAGGGTATGTATATAAATATCTGTAGTGAGAGTACCTTTAAGAAATGGATGTTTATTACTGCAGTGATGTCAGAGTGTGGGTGGAGCTGGGATGTCTGTCAGCTTTTTACTTTCGTTTCAGGCTGTTTGCTGCAGGGTGTGTTTTAGTTTCGATTTCAGAGCTGGAGAGCTGCAGTCACAGTCAGAAGGTGTATTAGAGTCTCTCTCTGTCATCTAAAGACTGTAAGTCGATCCTGGTGAGTTAAAACTAATAACAGTAGTGACTTTAACCTGATGTACTTCTGGTAAAAGGTGTTTTAAGTCTTATGGATGTTAAAAGGACAGCGTAAGCATTACTAGGTGTTGTACTCTTTGGGGGTTGTATTTGAATTAATGGTTGCTAAGATGTTCACTGTATGTTTTAAAAAGGTTAACTTGAGTTGATAGAATAAACATTGTTTTGCTTTAAAAAATACTTTTCCATTTCTGCTGTACCACACCTGTAGAGTGGGCCGTGTGCTCCCCGTACCACAATCTATTAAAGGTTGTGGGTCAGGTGAACTCCATGATACACTTTGGGGTTCTCTAAACCCTGGCCCACAACAGTAGGCCATCTGACCCATCGAGCTTTCTCCGCTATTCAATGAGATCTTTTGTGGACTCAGCTCTACTTTCCCAGCCGAACATTGAAACCCTTTATTCTTTAAAAAACTATCTACCATTATCTTGAAAACATTCAATGAAGGAGCCTCAACTGCTTCACTGGGCAAGGAATTCCATAGATTCACAACCCTTTGGGTGAAGAAGTTCCTCTTAAGCTCAGTCCTAAATCTACTTCCCCTTATTTTGAGGCTATGCTCCCTGGTTCTGCTTTCACCCGCCAGTGGAAACAACCTGCCTGCATCTATCCTATCTATTCCCTTCATAATTTTAAATGTTTCTATAAGATCCCCCCTCATCCTTCTAAATTCCAACGAGTACAGTCCCAGTCTACTCAACCTCTCCTCATAATCCAACCCCTTCAGCTCTGGGATTAACCTAGTTAATCTCCTCTGCACACCCTCCAGTGCCAGTACGTCCTTTCTCAGGTAAGGAGACCAGGTGTGGCCGCACTAACACCTTAGACAGTCTTCTGCTCTCTCTCCAATGTGTGCACATCCTTCCTATAGTGTGGCGCCCAGAACTGTGCTCAATATTCCAGCTGGGGTCTAACTAGTTTCTTGTACAAATTCAGCATAGCCTTCTTCCTCGTGTGCTCTCTGCCCCTATTAACATAGCCCAGGATACTGTTTCATTAACTGCTCTCTCCACCTGTCCTACTCCCTTCAATGATCCATGCACAGATATCCACCCAGATCCCTCTCCTCCTGAAGGAGTGTACCCCTTATTTTATATTGTCTCCCCCTGTTCTTCGCCCTGCAAATCTTCCCAGCATGCATCAATGGCAGGAGCTAAGAGCGGGTGGCGATTGGCTGAGCTGATTGGAAGGCTGGCGTGGATGAAGTTGGCGGCAACAGCCTTACAATGACACCGATGATCCTCCAGAGAAGGGTTGAGTGTCGGCCAGCTATTCCCTGTGGTGTGGATCTGTGTGCGGGTTCCCAGACCCAAGTGGTCATTCTGGGGGAGTACTGTCAGAGGCTCGGAGGGCAGGTTGGCAACATATCTGCTCACAACCAGCTTTGGCCAAATGACACTCAAAAAGTAAAGGTAAAAGTTTAACCTCTACAAGGGGCAGCACGGTAGCATGGTGGTTAGCACAAATGCTTTACAGCTCCAGGGTCCCAGGTTCGATTCCCGGCTGGGTCACTGTCTGTGCGGAGTCTGCACGTCCTCCCCGTGTGTGCGTGGGTTTCCTCCGGGTGCTCCGGTTTCCTCCCACAGTCCAAAGATGTGCGGGTTAGGTGGATTGGCCATGCAAAATTGCCCGTAGTGTCCTAAAAAGTAAGGTTAGGGGGGGGGGGTTGTTGGGTTACTGGTATAGGGTGGATACGTGGGTTTGGGTAGGGTGATCATTGCTGGGCACAACAGCGAGGGCCGAAGGGCCTGTTCTGTGCTGTACTGTTCTATGTTCTAAAAAGAAACCCGTGGTCAGCAGCATAGGGGCTCCATATGAAATTGGGGAAAGCATTGGGAGTATAAAAGAACAAAGAACAACACAGGAACAGGCCCTTCGGCCCTCCAAGCCTGTGCTGACCCTGTTACCCGTCTAAACGAAAACCTTCTACACTTCCGGGGTCCGTATCCCTCTATTCCCATCCTATTCATGTATTTGTCAAGTTGCCCCTTAAATGTCACTATTGTACCGGCTTCCACCACCTCCTCCGGCAGCGAGTTCCAGGCACCCACTACCCTCTGTGTAAAAAACTTGCCTCATACATCTCCTCTAAACATTGCCCCTCGCACCTTAAACCTATGCCCCCTAGTAATTGACCCCTCTACCCTGGGAAAAAGCCTCTGACTATCCACTCTGTCAATGCCCCAAAATTTTGTAGATCTCTATCAGGTCGCCTCTCAGCCTCCGTCGTTCCAGTGAGAACAAACCGAGTTTATTCAACCTCTCCTCACAGCTAATGCCCTCCATACCAGGCAACATCCTGGTAAATCTCTTCTGCACCCTCTCTAAAGCCTCCACATCCTTCTGGTAGTGCGGCGACCAGTATTGAACACTGTACTCCAAGTGTGGCCTAACTAAGGTGCTATACAGCTGCAACATGACTTGCCAATTCTTATACTCAATGCCCCGGCCAATGAAGGCAAGCATGCCGTATGCCTTCTTGACTACCTTCTCCACCTGTGTTTCCCCTTTCAGTGACCTGTGGACCTGTACACCCAGATCTCTCTGCCTGTCAATACTCTTGAGGGTTCTACCATTCACTGTATATTCTGTATATTCCCTATCCACATTAGACCTTCCAAAATGCATTACCTCACATTTGTCTGGATTAAACTTAGTAGAAACTAAGTTCTGTGGCACTGTGGTTTTCAATGTCTCCTTGTTCACAAGCGAAATGGATGACGCAGATGTACACGGATTTTAGCAAAGGTGTTTGATATGGCAGATTGGTCAAAAAAGTAAAGGCCCATGGGATACAGGGCAATGTGGTAAACATTTTAAAAGGTTGTCTTTGAACAAAGAACAAAGAACAATACAGCACAAGAACAGGCCCTTCGGCCCTCAAAGCCTGTACTGGTCATGTTACCAACCTTGGCCAAACCTCTCAGCCCTTCCTTGTGCCGTATCCCTCTATACCCGTCCTATCTATGTGTTTGTCAAGATGCCTTTTGAACGCCCTTAATGTATCTGCTTCCACAATCTCCCCCGGCAACGCGTTCCAGGCACTCACCACCCTCTGTGTAAAATACCTGCCTCACACATCTCCTCTAAACCTTGCCCCACGGACCTTAAACCTATGCCTCCTGGTGACTGACCCCTCCACCCTGGGAAAGAGTGCCTGCCCATCCACTCTATCCATGCCCCTCATAATCTTGTAGACCTCTATCAGGTCACCCCTCAACCTCCGTCTTTCTAATGAAAACAGTCCGAGTCTATTCATAGAATTTACAGTGCAGAAGGAGGCCATTCGGTCCATCGAGTCTGCACCGGCTCTTGGAAAGAGCACCCTACCCAAGCCCACACCTCCACCCTATCCCCATAACCCAGTAACCCCACCCAACACTAAGGACAATTTTGGACACTAAGGGGCAATTTATCATGGCCAATCCACCCTAACCTGCACATCTTTAGACTGTGGGAGGAAATCGGAGCACCCGGAGGAAACCCACGCAGACACAGGGAGAGCGTGCAGACTGCACACAGACAGTGACCCAAGCTGGGAATCGAACCTGGGACCCTGGAGCTGTGAAGCAATTGTGCTAACCACTATGCTGCCACCTGGTACAGCCTGGTAAACCCCCTCTGTACCCTCTCTAAAGCCTCCACATCCTTCTGGCAGTGTGGCGACCAGAATTGAGCGCAATATTCCAAGTGCGGCCGTACCAAGGTGCTAGATAACTGCAGCATGGCTTGCCCGTTTTTATACTCAATGCCCCGGCCAATGAAGGAACAAAGGTTGACGGCTGCCCTTGCAATTGGAAGGTTGTTTCAAGTGGTGTTCCACAGGGCTCGGTGTTTCTGTAACTATTTCTGTTATCTATTAACAATTTGGACGTGAACGAGGGAGACACAATTGGAAATTTAGCAGTGGGTGAAACAGCTGGTTTGTAATGCAGAACAAGGCCAGCAGCGCGGGTTCAATTCCCGTACCGGCCTTCCCGAACAGGCGCCGGAATGTGGCGACTAGGGGATTTTCACAGTAACTTCATTGAAGCCTACTCGTGACAATAAGCGTTTATTGTTACAATTATATTGGCCGAGAGGTGGATGGTGTAAAGGATAACACGATATCGGGGCAGCACGGTAGCACAGTGGCTAGCACTGTTGCTTCATAGCTCCAGGGTCCCAGGTTGGAAAGATGGGGATTCAGCTTTCAGTCGACACCGATTTAAGGCGACTGGCAAAAGAGGTACTGTGACAACTTTTTATCGCCCCATTTGACCCCCTCGGGTGGACATCACAGATCTGGAATGCATTGCCTGTGAGTGTGGTGGATATGGAATGCATTGCCTGTGAGTGTGGGGGATCTGGAATGCATTGCCTGTGAGTGGGGTGGATATGGAATGCATTGCCTGTGAGTGGGGAGGATATGGAATGCATTGTCTGTGAGTGTGGGGGATATGGAATGCATTGCCTGTGAGTGGGGTGTATATGGAAGGCATTGCCTGTGAGTGTGGAGGATATGGAAAGCATTGCCTGTGAGTGTGGTGGATATGGAATGCATTGCCTGTGAGTGTGGAGGATATGGAAAGCATTGCCTGTGAGTGGGGTGGATATGGAATGCATTGTCTGTGAGTGTGGTGGATATGGAATACATTGCCTGAGTGGGGTGGATGTGGAATGCATTGCCTGTGAGTGTGGAGGATATGGAAAGCATTGCCTGTGAGTGGGGTGTATATGGAAGGCATTGCCTGTGAGTGTGGAGGATATGGAAAGCATTGCCTGTGAGTGTGGTGGATATGGAATGCATTGCCTGTGAGTGTGGAGGATATGGAATGCATTGCCTGTGAGTGTGGGGGATATGGAATGCATTGCCTGTGAGTGGGGAGGATATGGAATGCATTGCCTGAGAGTGGTGGATATGGAAAGCATTGCCTGTGAGTGGGGTGGATATGGAATGCATTGTCTGTGAGTGTGGGGGAAATGGAATGCATTGCCTGTGAGTGGGGTGGATATGGAATGCATTGTCTGTGAGTGTGGGGGATATGGAATGCATTGCCTGTGAGTGTGGGGGATATGGAATGCATTGCCTGTGAGTGTGGGGGATATGGAATGCATTGCCTGTGAGTGTGGGGGATATGGAATGCATTGTCTGTGAGTGTGGGGAATATGGAATGCATTGTCTGTGAGTGTGGGGGATATGGAATGCATTGTCTGTGAGTGTGGTGGATATGGAGTACATTGCCTGTGAGTGTGGTGGATATGGAATACATTGCCTGTGAGTGTGGAGGATATGGAAAGCATTGCCTGTGAGTGTGGAGGATATGGAATGCATTGCCTGAGTGTGGTGGATATGGAAAGCATTGCCTGTGAGTGTGGGGGATATGGAATGCATTGCCTGAGTGTGGTGGATATGGAAAGCATTGCCTGTGAGTGGGGTGGATATGGAATACATTGCCTGTGGGTGGGGTGGATATGGAATGCATTACCTGTGAGTGGGGTGGATATGGAATGCATTGCCTGTGAGTGTGGAGGATATGGATAGCATTGCCTGAGTGGGGCGGATATAGAATGCATTGCCTGTGAGTATGGAGGGTATGGAATGCATTGCCTGTGAGTGTGGAGGATATGGAATGCATTCCCTGTGAGTATGGAGGATATGGAAGGCATTGCCTGTGAGTGGGGTGGATATGGAATGCATTCCCTGTGAGTGTGGAGGATATGGAATGCATTGCCTGTGAGTGTGGAGGATATGGAATGCATTGCCTGTGAGTGGGGTGGATATGGAATGCATTCCCTGTGAGTGGGGTGGATATGGATAACATTCCCTGTGAGTGTGGTGGATATGGAATGCATTGCCTGTGAGTGTGGAGGATATGGAAAGCATTGTCTGTGAGTGTGGGGGATATGGAAGGCATTGCCTGTGAGTGTGGGGGATATGGAATGCATTGCCTGTGAGTGGGGTGGATATGGAATGCATTGCCTGTGAGTGTGGAGGATATGGAAGGCATTGCCTGTGAGTGTGGATGATATGGAATGCTTTGCCTGTGAGTGTGGAGGAAATGGAATGCATTGCCTGTGAGTGTGGAGGATATGGAATGCATTGTCTGTGAGTGTGGAGGATATGGAATGCATTCCCTGTGAGTGTGGAGGATATGGAATGCATTGCCTGTGAGTGTGGAGGATATGGATAGCATTCCCTGTGAGTGGGGTGGATATGGATAACATTCCCTGTGAGTGTGGAGGATATGGAATGCATTGTCTGTGAGTGGGGCGGATATGGAATGCATTGCCTGTGAGTGTGGAGGATATGGAATGCATTCCCTGTGAGTATGGAGGATATGGAATGCATTCCCTGTGAGTGGGGTGGATATGGATAACATTCCCTGTGAGTGTGGAGGATATGGAATGCATTGTCTGTGAGTGTGGGGGATATGGAATGCATTGCCTGTGAGTGGGGGGATATGGAAGGCATTGCCTGTGAGTGGGGTGGATATGGAAAGCATTACCTGTGAATGTGGGGGCTATGGAAGGCATTGCCTGTGAGTGGGGCGGATATGGAAGGCATTGCCTGTGAGTGTGGCGGATACGGTTAGCATTGCCTATGAGTGTGGAGGATATGGAATGCATTGCCTGAGTGTGGAGGATATGGAATGCATTGCCTGTGAGTGTGGAGGATATGGAATGCATTCCCTGTGAGTATGGAGGATATGGAATGCATTCCCGGTGAGTGTGGAGGATATGGAATGCATTCCCTGTGAGTGTGGAGGATATGGAATCCATTGCCTGTGAGTGTGGAGGATATGGAATGCATTCCCTGTGAGTGTGGAGGATATGGAATCCATTGCCTGTGAGTGTGGAGGATATGGAATGCATTGCCTGTGAGTGTGGAGGATATGGAATGCATTGTCTGTGAGTGTGGAGGATATGGAATGCATTGTCTGTGAGTGTGGGGGATATGGAAGGCATTGCCTGTGAGTGTGGGGATATGGAATGCATTGCCTGTGAGTGTGGAGGATATGGAATGCATTGCCTGTGAGTGGGGTGGTTATGGAATGCATTCCCTGTGAGTGGGCTGGATATGGAATCCATTGCCTGTGAGTGTGGAGGATATGGAATGCATTGCCTGTGAGTGTGGAGGATATGGAAGGTATTGCCTGTGAGTGGGGCGGATATGGAATGCACTGCCTGAGTGGGGCGGATATGGAAAGCATTGCCTGTGAGTGTGGAGGATATGGAATGCACTGCCTGTGAGTGTGGGGGATATGGAAGGCATTGCCTGTGAGTGTGGAGGATATGGAATGCATTGCCTGTGAGTGGGGTGGATATGGAAGGCATTGCCCGAGTGGGGTGGATATGGAATGCATTGCCTGAGTGGGGTGGATATGGAATGCATTGTCTGTGAGTGTGGAGGATATGGAATGCATTGCCTGTGAGTGTGGAGGATATGGAATGCATTGCCTGTGAGTGGGGAGGATATGGATAGCATTCCCTGTGAGTGGGGTGGTTATGGAATGCATTCCCTGTGAGTGGGCTGGATATGGAATGCATTGCCTGTGAGTGTGGAGCATATGGAAAGCATTGCCTGTGAGTGGGGTGGATATGGAAAGCATTGTCTGTGAGTGGGGTGGTTATGGAATGCATTGCCTGTGAGTGTGGAGGATATGGAATGCATTGCCTGTGAGTGTGTAGGATATGGAAGGCATTGCCTGTGAGTGGGGTGGATATGGAATACATTGCCTGTGAGTGTGGAGGATATGGAAAGCATTGCCTGTGAGTGTGGAGGATATGGAATGCATTGCCTGTGAGTGTGGGGGATATGGAATGCATTGCCTGTGAGTGTGGAGGATATGGAATGCATTGCCTGTGAGTGTGGAGGATATGGAATGCATTGCCTGTGAGTGTGGGGGATATGGAATGCATTGCCTGTGTGTGTGGAGGATATGGAATGCATTCCCTGTGAGTATGGAGGATATGGAATGCATTCCCTGTGAGTGTGGAGGATATGGAATGCATTCCCTGTGAGTGTGGAGGATATGGAATGCATTCCCTGTGAGTGGGCTGGATATGGAATGCATTGCCTGTGAGTGTGGAGGATATGGAATGCATTGCCTGTGAGTGTGGAGGATATGGAAGGCATTGCCTGTGAGTGGGGCGGATATGGAATGCATTGCCTGTGAGTGTGGAGGATATGGAATGCATTGCCTGAGAGTGGGGCGGATATGGAAGGCATTGCCTGTGAGTGGGGCGGATATGGAATGCATTGCCTGTGAGTGTGGAGGATATGGAATGAATTGCCTGAGTGGGGTGGATATGGAATGCATTGCCTGTGAGTGTGGAGGATATGGAATGCATTGCCTGTGAGTGTGGGGGATATGGAATGCATTGCCTGTGTGTGTGGAGGATATGGAATGCATTGCCTGTGAGTGTGGGGGATATGGAATGCATTGCCTGTGAGTGTGGAGGATATGGAATGCATTGCCTGTGAGTGTGGGGGATATGGAATGCATTGCCTGTGAGTGTGGAGGATATGGAATGCATTGCCTGTGAGTGTGGGGGATATGGAATGCATTCCCTGTGAGTATGGAGGATATGGAATGCATTCCCTGTCAGTGTGGAGGATATGAATGCATTCCCTGTGAGTGTGGAGGATATGGAATGCATTCCCTGTGAGTGGGCTGGATATGGAATGCATTGCCTGTGAGTGTGGAGGATATGGAATGCATTCCCTGTGAGTGTGGAGGATATGGAATGCATTGCCTGAGTGTGGAGGATATGGAATGCATTGTCTGTGAGTGTGGAGGATATGGAATGCATTGCCTGTGAGTGTGGAGGATATGGAATGCATTGCCTGTGAGTGGGGTGGATATGGAATGCATTGCTTGTGAGTGGGGCGGATATGGAATGCATTGCCTGTGTGGGGCGGATATGGAATGCATTCCCTGTGAGTGGGGCGGAT
This sequence comes from Scyliorhinus canicula, assembly GCF_902713615.1. Classification (NCBI taxonomy): domain Eukaryota; kingdom Metazoa; phylum Chordata; class Chondrichthyes; order Carcharhiniformes; family Scyliorhinidae; genus Scyliorhinus; species Scyliorhinus canicula. The sequence goes on from NC_052172.1 coordinate 5,201,351, forward strand.
ATGGAAGCCATTGCCTGTGAGTGGGGCGGATATGGAATGCATTGCCTGTGAGTCTGGAGGATATGGAAGGCATTGCCTGTGAGTGTGGAGGATATGGAATGCATTGCCTGTGAGTGTGGAGGATATGGAATGCATTGCCTGTGAGTGTGGAGGATATGGAATGCATTGCCTGTGAGTGTGGGGGATATGGAATGCATTCCCTGTGAGTGTGGAGGATATGGAATGCATTGCCTGTGAGTGTGGGGGATATGGAATGCATTGCCTGTGTGTGTGGAGGATATGGAATGCATTCCCTGTGAGTATGGAGGATATGGAATGCATTCCCTGTCAGTGTGGAGGATATGGAATGCATTGCCTGTGAGTGGGGTGGTTATGGAATGCATTCCCTGTGAGTGGGCTGGATATGGAATCCATTGCCTGTGAGTGTGGAGGATATGGAATGCATTGCCTGTGAGTGTGGAGGATATGGAAGGTATTGCCTGTGAGTGGGGCGGATATGGAATGCACTGCCTGAGTGGGGCGGATATGGAAAGCATTGCCTGTGAGTGTGGAGGATATGGAATGCACTGCCTGTGAGTGTGGGGGATATGGAAGGCATTGCCTGTGAGTGTGGAGGATATGGAATGCATTGCCTGTGAGTGGGGTGGATATGGAAGGCATTGCCTGAGTGGGGTGGATATGGAATGCATTGCCTGAGTGGGGTGGATATGGAATGCATTGTCTGTGAGTGTGGAGGATATGGAATGCATTGCCTGTGAGTGTGGAGGATATGGAATGCATTGCCTGTGAGTGGGGAGGATATGGATAGCATTCCCTGTGAGTGGGGTGGTTATGGAATGCATTCCCTGTGAGTGGGCTGGATATGGAATGCATTGCCTGTGAGTGTGGAGGATATGGAAAGCATTGCCTGTGAGTGGGGTGGATATGGAAAGCATTGTCTGTGAGTGGGGTGGTTATGGAATGCATTGCCTGTGAGTGTGGAGGATATGGAATGCATTGCCTGTGAGTGTGTAGGATATGGAAGGCATTGCCTGTGAGTGGGGTGGATATGGAATACATTGCCTGTGAGTGTGGAGGATATGGAAAGCATTGCCTGTGAGTGTGGAGGATATGGAATGCATTGCCTGTGAGTGTGGGGGATATGGAATGCATTGCCTGTGAGTGTGGAGGATATGGAATGCATTGCCTGTGAGTGTGGAGGATATGGAATGCATTGCCTGTGAGTGTGGGGGATATGGAATGCATTGCCTGTGTGTGTGGAGGATATGGAATGCATTCCCTGTGAGTATGGAGGATATGGAATGCATTCCCTGTGAGTGTGGAGGATATGGAATGCATTCCCTGTGAGTGTGGAGGATATGGAATGCATTCCCTGTGAGTGGGCTGGATATGGAATGCATTGCCTGTGAGTGTGGAGGATATGGAATGCATTGCCTGTGAGTGTGGAGGATATGGAAGGCATTGCCTGTGAGTGGGGCGGATATGGAATGCATTGCCTGTGAGTGTGGAGGATATGGAATGCATTGCCTGAGAGTGGGGCGGATATGGAAGGCATTGCCTGTGAGTGGGGCGGATATGGAATGCATTGCCTGTGAGTGTGGAGGATATGGAATGAATTGCCTGAGTGGGGTGGATATGGAATGCATTGCCTGTGAGTGTGGAGGATATGGAATGCATTGCCTGTGAGTGTGGGGGATATGGAATGCATTGCCTGTGTGTGTGGAGGATATGGAATGCATTCCCTGTGAGTATGGAGGATATGGAATGCATTCCCTGTCAGTGTGGAGGATATGAATGCATTCCCTGTGAGTGTGGAGGATATGGAATGCATTCCCTGTGAGTGGGCTGGATATGGAATGCATTGCCTGTGAGTGTGGAGGATATGGAATGCATTCCCTGTGAGTGTGGAGGATATGGAATGCATTGCCTGAGTGTGGAGGATATGGAATGCATTGTCTGTGAGTGTGGAGGATATGGAATGCATTGCCTGTGAGTGTGGAGGATATGGAATGCATTGCCTGTGAGTGGGGTGGATATGGAATGCATTGCTTGTGAGTGGGGCGGATATGGAATGCATTGCCTGTGTGGGGCGGATATGGAATGCATTCCCTGTGAGTGGGGCGGATATGGAAGCCATTGCCTGTGAGTGGGGCGGATATGGAATGCATTGCCTGTGAGTCTGGAGGATATGGAAGGCATTGCCTGTGAGTGTGGAGGATATGGAATGAATTGCCTGTGAGTGTGGAGGATATGGAATGCATTGCCTGTGAGTGTGGAGGATATGGAATGCATTGCCTGTGAGTGTGGGGGATATGGAATGCATTCCCTGTGAGTGTGGAGGATATGGAATGCATTGCCTGTGAGTGTGGGGGATATGGAATGCATTGCCTGTGTGTGTGGAGGATATGGAATGCATTCCCTGTGAGTATGGAGGATATGGAATGCATTCCCTGTCAGTGTGGAGGATATGAATGCATTCCCTGTGAGTGTGGAGGATATGGAATGCATTCCCTGTGAGTGGGCTGGATATGGAATGCATTGCCTGTGAGTGTGGAGGATATGGAATGCATTGCCTGTGAGTGTGGAGGATATGGAAGGCATTGCCTGTGAGTGGGGCGGATATGGAATGCATTGCCTGTGAGTGTGGAGGATATGGAATGCATTGCCTGAGACTGGGGCGGATATGGAAGGCATTGCCTGTGAGTGGGGCGGATATGGAATGCATTGCCTGAGTGGGGTGGATATGGAATGCATTGCCTGTGAGTGTGGAGGATATGGAATGAATTGCCTGAGTGGGGTGGATATGGAATGCATTGCCTGTGAGTGTGGAGGATATGGAATGCATTGTCTGCGAGTGTGGGGGATATGGAATGCAATGACTGTGTGTGGAGGATATGGAATGCATTGTCTGCGAGTGTGGGGGATATGGAATGCATTGTCTGTGAGTGTGGGGATATGGAATGCATTGCCTGTGAGTGGGGTGGATATGGAATGCATTGCCTGAGTGGGGTGGATATGGAATGCATTGTCTGTGAGTGTGGAGGATATGGAATGCATTGCCTGTGAGTGTGGAGGATATGGAATGCATTGCCTGTGAGTGTGGTGGATATGGAATGCATTCCCTGTGAGTGTGGAGGATATGGAATGCATTGCCTGAGTGTGGAGGATATGGAATGCATTGTCTGTGAGTGTGGAGGATATGGAATGCATTGCCTGTGAGTGTGGAGGATATGGAATGCATTGCCTGTGAGTGGGGTGGATATGGAATGCATTGCTTGTGAGTGGGGCGGATATGGAATGCATTGCCTGTGTGGGGCGGATATGGAATGCATTCCCTGTGAGTGGGGCGGATATGGAAGCCATTGCCTGTGAGTGGGGCGGATATGGAATGCATTGCCTGTGAGTCTGGAGGATATGGAAGGCATTGCCTGTGAGTGTGGAGGATATGGAATGCATTGCCTGTGAGTGTGGAGGATATGGAATGCATTGCCTGTGAGTGTGGAGGATATGGAATGCATTGCCTGTGAGTGTGGGGGATATGGAATGCATTCCCTGTGAGTGTGGAGGATATGGAATGCATTGTCTGTGAGTGTGGAGGATATGGAATGCACTGCCTGTGAGTGTGGAGGATATGGAATGCATTCCCTGTGAGTGTGGAGGATATGGAATGCATTGCCTGAGTGTGGAGGATATGGAATGCATTGCCTGTGAGTGTGGAGGATATGGAATGCATTGCCTGTGAGTGTGGTGGATATGGAATGCATTCCCTGTGAGTGTGGAGGATATGGAATGCATTGCCTGAGTGTGGAGGATATGGAATGCATTGTCTGTGAGTGTGGAGGATATGGAATGCATTGCCTGTGAGTGTGGAGGATATGGAATGCATTGCCTGTGAGTGGGGTGGATATGGAATGCATTGCTTGTGAGTGGGGCGGATATGGAATGCATTGCCTGTGTGGGGCGGATATGGAATGCATTCCCTGTGAGTGTGGAGGATATGGAATGCATTGCCTGTGAGTGTGGAGGATATGGAATGCATTGCCTGTGAGTGTGGGGGATATGGAATGCATTGCCTGTGTGTGTGGAGGATATGGAATGCATTCCCTGTGAGTATGGAGGATATGGAATGCATTCCCTGTGAGTGTGGAGGATATGGAATGCATTCCCTGTGAGTGTGGAGGATATGGAATGCATTCCCTGTGAGTGGGCTGGATATGGAATGCATTGCCTGTGAGTGTGGAGGATATGGAATGCATTGCCTGTGAGTGTGGAGGATATGGAAGGCATTGCCTGTGAGTGGGGCGGATATGGAATGCATTGCCTGTGAGTGTGGAGGATATGGAATGCATTGCCTGAGAGTGGGGCGGATATGGAAGGCATTGCCTGTGAGTGGGGCGGATATGGAATGCATTGCCTGTGAGTGTGGAGGATATGGAATGAATTGCCTGAGTGGGGTGGATATGGAATGCATTGCCTGTGAGTGTGGAGGATATGGAATGCATTGCCTGTGAGTGTGGGGGATATGGAATGCATTGCCTGTGTGTGTGGAGGATATGGAATGCATTCCCTGTGAGTATGGAGGATATGGAATGCATTCCCTGTCAGTGTGGAGGATATGAATGCATTCCCTGTGAGTGTGGAGGATATGGAATGCATTCCCTGTGAGTGGGCTGGATATGGAATGCATTGCCTGTGAGTGTGGAGGATATGGAATGCATTGCCTGTGAGTGTGGAGGATATGGAAGGCATTGCCTGTGAGTGGGGCGGATATGGAATGCATTGCCTGTGAGTGTGGAGGATATGGAATGCATTGCCTGAGACTGGGGCGGATATGGAAGGCATTGCCTGTGAGTGGGGCGGATATGGAATGCATTGCCTGAGTGGGGTGGATATGGAATGCATTGCCTGTGAGTGTGGAGGATATGGAATGAATTGCCTGAGTGGGGTGGATATGGAATGCATTGCCTGTGAGTGTGGAGGATATGGAATGCATTGTCTGCGAGTGTGGGGGATATGGAATGCAATGACTGTGTGTGGAGGATATGGAATGCATTGTCTGCGAGTGTGGGGGATATGGAATGCATTGTCTGTGAGTGTGGAGGATATGGAATGCATTGCCTGTGAGTGGGGTGGATATGGAATGCATTGCCTGAGTGGGGTGGATATGGAATGCATTGTCTGTGAGTGTGGAGGATATGGAATGCATTGCCTGTGAGTGTGGAGGATATGGAATGCATTGCCTGTGAGTGTGGTGGATATGGAATGCATTCCCTGTGAGTGTGGAGGATATGGAATGCATTGCCTGAGTGTGGAGGATATGGAATGCATTGTCTGTGAGTGTGGAGGATATGGAATGCATTGCCTGTGAGTGTGGAGGATATGGAATGCATTGCCTGTGAGTGGGGTGGATATGGAATGCATTGCTTGTGAGTGGGGCGGATATGGAATGCATTGCCTGTGTGGGGCGGATATGGAATGCATTCCCTGTGAGTGGGGCGGATATGGAAGCCATTGCCTGTGAGTGGGGCGGATATGGAATGCATTGCCTGTGAGTCTGGTGGATATGGAAGGCATTGCCTGTGAGTGTGGAGGATATGGAATGCATTGCCTGTGAGTGTGGAGGATATGGAATGCATTGCCTGTGAGTGTGGAGGATATGGAATGCATTGCCTGTGAGTGTGGGGGATATGGAATGCATTCCCTGTGAGTGTGGAGGATATGGAATGCATTGTCTGTGAGTGTGGAGGATATGGAATGCACTGCCTGTGAGTGTGGAGGATATGGAATGCATTCCCTGTGAGTGTGGAGGATATGGAATGCATTGCCTGAGTGTGGAGGATATGGAATGCATTGCCTGTGAGTGTGGAGGATATGGAATGCATTGCCTGTGAGTGTGGTGGATATGGAATGCATTCCCTGTGAGTGTGGAGGATATGGAATGCATTGCCTGAGTGTGGAGGATATGGAATGCATTGTCTGTGAGTGTGGAGGATATGGAATGCATTGCCTGTGAGTGTGGAGGATATGGAATGCATTGCCTGTGAGTGGGGTGGATATGGAATGCATTGCTTGTGAGTGGGGCGGATATGGAATGCATTGCCTGTGTGGGGCGGATATGGAATGCATTCCCTGTGAGTGTGGAGGATATGGAATGCATTGCCTGTGAGTGTGGAGGATATGGAATGCATTGCCTGTGAGTGTGGGGGATATGGAATGCATTGCCTGTGTGTGTGGAGGATATGGAATGCATTCCCTGTGAGTATGGAGGATATGGAATGCATTCCCTGTGAGTGTGGAGGATATGGAATGCATTCCCTGTGAGTGTGGAGGATATGGAATGCATTCCCTGTGAGTGGGCTGGATATGGAATGCATTGCCTGTGAGTGTGGAGGATATGGAATGCATTGCCTGTGAGTGTGGAGGATATGGAAGGCATTGCCTGTGAGTGGGGCGGATATGGAATGCATTGCCTGTGAGTGTGGAGGATATGGAATGCATTGCCTGAGAGTGGGGCGGATATGGAAGGCATTGCCTGTGAGTGGGGCGGATATGGAATGCATTGCCTGTGAGTGTGGAGGATATGGAATGAATTGCCTGAGTGGGGTGGATATGGAATGCATTGCCTGTGAGTGTGGAGGATATGGAATGCATTGCCTGTGAGTGTGGGGGATATGGAATGCATTGCCTGTGTGTGTGGAGGATATGGAATGCATTCCCTGTGAGTATGGAGGATATGGAATGCATTCCCTGTCAGTGTGGAGGATATGAATGCATTCCCTGTGAGTGTGGAGGATATGGAATGCATTCCCTGTGAGTGGGCTGGATATGGAATGCATTGCCTGTGAGTGTGGAGGATATGGAATGCATTGCCTGTGAGTGTGGAGGATATGGAAGGCATTGCCTGTGAGTGGGGCGGATATGGAATGCATTGCCTGTGAGTGTGGAGGATATGGAATGCATTGCCTGAGACTGGGGCGGATATGGAAGGCATTGCCTGTGAGTGGGGCGGATATGGAATGCATTGCCTGAGTGGGGTGGATATGGAATGCATTGCCTGTGAGTGTGGAGGATATGGAATGAATTGCCTGAGTGGGGTGGATATGGAATGCATTGCCTGTGAGTGTGGAGGATATGGAATGCATTGTCTGCGAGTGTGGGGGATATGGAATGCAATGACTGTGTGTGGAGGATATGGAATGCATTGTCTGCGAGTGTGGGGGATATGGAATGCATTGTCTGTGAGTGTGGAGGATATGGAATGCATTGCCTGTGAGTGGGGTGGATATGGAATGCATTGCCTGAGTGGGGTGGATATGGAATGCATTGTCTGTGAGTGTGGAGGATATGGAATGCATTGCCTGTGAGTGTGGAGGATATGGAATGCATTGCCTGTGAGTGTGGTGGATATGGAATGCATTCCCTGTGAGTGTGGAGGATATGGAATGCATTGCCTGAGTGTGGAGGATATGGAATGCATTGTCTGTGAGTGTGGAGGATATGGAATGCATTGCCTGTGAGTGTGGAGGATATGGAATGCATTGCCTGTGAGTGGGGTGGATATGGAATGCATTGCTTGTGAGTGGGGGCGGATATGGAATGCATTGCCTGTGTGGGGCGGATATGGAATGCATTCCCTGTGAGTGGGGCGGATATGGAAGCCATTGCCTGTGAGTGGGGCGGATATGGAATGCATTGCCTGTGAGTCTGGAGGATATGGAAGGCATTGCCTGTGAGTGTGGAGGATATGGAATGCATTGCCTGTGAGTGTGGAGGATATGGAATGCATTGCCTGTGAGTGTGGAGGATATGGAATGCATTGCCTGTGAGTGTGGGGGATATGGAATGCATTCCCTGTGAGTGTGGAGGATATGGAATGCATTGTCTGTGAGTGTGGAGGATATGGAATGCACTGCCTGTGAGTGTGGAGGATATGGAATGCATTCCCTGTGAGTGTGGAGGATATGGAATGCATTGCCTGAGTGTGGAGGATATGGAATGCATTGCCTGTGAGTGTGGAGGATATGGAATGCATTGCCTGTGAGTGTGGTGGATATGGAATGCATTCCCTGTGAGTGTGGAGGATATGGAATGCATTGCCTGAGTGTGGAGGATATGGAATGCATTGTCTGTGAGTGTGGAGGATATGGAATGCATTGCCTGTGAGTGTGGAGGATATGGAATGCATTGCCTGTGAGTGGGGTGGATATGGAATGCATTGCTTGTGAGTGGGGCGGATATGGAATGCATTGCCTGTGTGGGGCGGATATGGAATGCATTCCCTGTGAGTGGGGCGGATATGGAAGCCATTGCCTGTGAGTGGGGCGGATATGGAATGCATTGCCTGTGAGTCTGGAGGATATGGAAGGCATTGCCTGTGAGTGTGGAGGACATGGAATGCATTGCCTGTGAGTGTGGAGGATATGGAATGCATTGCCTGTGAGTGTGGAGGATATGGAATGCATTGCCTGTGAGTGTGGGGGATATGGAATGCATTCCCTGTGAGTGTGGAGGATATGGAATGCATTGTCTGTGAGTGTGGAGGATATGGAATGCACTGCCTGTGAGTGGGGTGGATATGGAATGCATTGCCTGAGTGTGGAGGATATGGAATGCATTGCCTGTGTGTGTGGTGGATATAGAATGCATTGCCTGTGAGTGTGGAGGATATGGAATGCATTGCCTGTGAGTGTGGAGGATATGGAATGCATTGCCTGTGAGTGTGGGGGATATGGAATGCATTGCCTGTGTGTGTGGAGGATATGGAATGCATTCCCTGTGAGTATGGAGGATATGGAATGCATTCCCTGTGAGTGTGGAGGATATGGAATGCATTCCCTGTGAGTGTGGAGGATATGGAATGCATTCCCTGTGAGTGGGCTGGATATGGAATGCATTGCCTGTGAGTGTGGAGGATATGGAATGCATTGCCTGTGAGTGTGGAGGATATGGAAGGCATTGCCTGTGAGTGGGGCGGATATGGAATGCATTGCCTGTGAGTGTGGAGGATATGGAATGCATTGCCTGAGAGTGGGGCGGATATGGAAGGCATTGCCTGAGTGGGGTGGATATGGAATGCATTGCCTGTGAGTGTGGAGGATATGGAATGCATTGCCTGTGAGTGTGGGGGATATGGAATGCATTGCCTGTGTGTGTGGAGGATATGGAATGCATTCCCTGTGAGTATGGAGGATATGGAATGCATTCCCTGTCAGTGTGGAGGATATGGAATGCATTCCCTGTGAGTGTGGAGGATATGGAATGCATTCCCTGTGAGTGGGCTGGATATGGAATGCATTGCCTGTGAGTGTGGAGGATATGGAATGCATTGCCTGTGAGTGTGGAGGATATGGAAGGCATTGCCTGTGAGTGGGGCGGATATGGAATGCATTGCCTGTGAGTGTGGGGGATATGGAATGCATTGCCTGAGAGTGGGGCGGATATGGAAGGCATTGCCTGTGAGTGGGGCGGATATGGAATGCATTGCCTGAATGGGGTGGATATGGAATGCATTGCCTGTGAGTGTGGAGGATATGGAATGAATTGCCTGAGTGGGGTGGATATGGAATGCATTGCCTGTGAGTGTGGAGGATATGGAATGCATTGTCTGCGAGTGTGGGGGATATGGAATGCAATGACTGTGTGTGGAGGATATGGAATGCATTGTCTGCGAGTGTGGGGGATATGGAATGCATTGTCTGTGAGTGTGGAGGATATGGAATGCATTGCCTGTGAGTGGGGTGGATATGGAATGCATTGCCTGAGTGGGGTGGATATGGAATGCATTCCCTGTGAGTGTGGAGGATATGGAATGCATTGCCTGTGAGTGTGGAGGATATGGAATGCATTGCCTGTGAGTGTGGTGGATATGGAATGCATTCCCTGTGAGTGTGGAGGATATGGAATGCATTGCCTGAGTGTGGAGGATATGGAATGCATTGTCTGTGAGTGTGGAGGATATGGAATGCATTGCCTGTGAGTGTGGAGGATATGGAATGCATTGCCTGTGAGTGGGGTGGATATGGAATGCATTGCTTGTGAGTGGGGCGGATATGGAATGCATTGCCTGTGTGGGGCGGATATGGAATGCATTCCCTGTGAGTGGGGCGGATATGGAAGCCATTGCCTGTGAGTGGGGCGGATATGGAATGCATTGCCTGTGAGTCTGGAGGATATGGAAGGCATTGCCTGTGAGTGTGGAGGATATGGAATGCATTGCCTGTGAGTGTGGAGGATATGGAATGCATTGCCTGTGAGTGTGGAGGATATGGAATGCATTGCCTGTGAGTGTGGGGGATATGGAATGCATTCCCTGTGAGTGTGGAGGATATGGAATGCATTGTCTGTGAGTGTGGAGGATATGGAATGCACTGCCTGTGAGTGGGGTGGATATGGAATGCATTCCCTGTGAGTGTGGAGGATATGGAATGCATTGTCTGTGAGTGTGGAGGATATGGAATGCATTGCCTGTGAGTGTGGAGGATATGGAATGCATTGCCTGTGAGTGTGGGGGATATGGAATGCATTGCCTGAGTGTGGAGGATATGGAATGCATTGCCTGTGTGTGTGGTGGATATAGAATGCATTGCCTGTGAGTGTGGAGGATATGGAATGCATTGCCTGTGAGTGTGGTGGATATGGAAGGCGTTGCCTGTGAGTGGGGTGGATATGGAATGCATTGCCTGAGTGTGGAGGATATGGAAGCCATTGCCTGTGAGTGGGCTGGATATGGAATGCATTGCCTGTGAGTGGGGAGGATATGGAATGCATTGCCTGTGAGTGTGGTGGATATGGAATGCATTGTCTGTGAGTGTGGTGGATATGGAATGCATTGCCTGAGTGGGGTGGATATGGAATGCATTGTCTGTGAGTGTGGAGGATATGGAATGCATTGCCTGAGTGTGGAGGATATGGAATGCATTGCCTGTGAGTGTGGAGGATATGGAATGCATTGCCTGTGAGTGGGGTGGATATGGAATGCATTGCCTGTGAGTGTGGAGGATATGGAATGCATTCCCTGTGAGTGTGGAGGATATGGAATGCATTGCCTGAGTGTGGAGGATATGGAATGCATTGCCTGTGAGTGGGGCGGATATGGAATGCATTGCCTGAGTGGGGTGGATATGGAATGCATTGCCTGTGAGTGTGGAGGATATGGAATGAATTGCCTGAGTGGGGTGGATATGGAATGCATTGCCTGTGAGTGTGGAGGATATGGAATGCATTGTCTGCGAGTGTGGGGGATATGGAATGCATTGTCTGCGAGTGTGGGGGATATGGAATGCATTGTCTGTGAGTGTGGAGGATATGGAATGCATTGCCTGTGAGTGGGGTGGATATGGAATGCATTGCCTGAGTGGGGTGGATATGGAATGCATTGTCTGTGAGTGTGGAGGATATGGAATGCATTGCCTGTGAGTGTGGAGGATATGGAATGCATTGCCTGAGTGTGGAGGATATGGAATGCATTGTCTGTGAGTGTGGAGGATATGGAATGCATTGCCTGTGAGTGTGGAGGATATGGAATGCATTGCCTGTGAGTGGGGTGGATATGGAATGCATTGCTTGTGAGTGGGGCGGATATGGAATGCATTGCCTGTGTGGGGCGGATATGGAATGCATTCCCTGTGAGTGGGGCGGATATGGAAGCCATTGCCTGTGAGTGGGGCGGATATGGAATGCATTGCCTGTGAGTCTGGAGGATATGGAAGGCATTGCCTGTGAGTGTGGAGGATATGGAATGCATTGCCTGTGAGTGGGGTGGATATGGAATGCATTCCCTGTGAGTGTGGAGGATATGGAATGCATTGCCTGAGTGTGGAGGATATGGAATGCATTGCCTGTGAGTGTGGAGGATATGGAATGCATTGCCTGTGAGTGTGGTGGATATGGAATGCATTCCCTGTGAGTGTGGAGGATATGGAATGCATTGCCTGAGTGTGGAGGATATGGAATGCATTGTCTGTGAGTGTGGAGGATATGGAATGCATTGCCTGTGAGTGTGGAGGATATGGAATGCATTGCCTGTGAGTGGGGTGGATATGGAATGCATTGCTTGTGAGTGGGGCGGATATGGAATGCATTGCCTGTGTGGGGCGGATATGGAATGCATTCCCTGTGAGTGGGGCGGATATGGAAGCCATTGCCTGTGAGTGGGGCGGATATGGAATGCATTGCCTGTGAGTCTGGAGGATATGGAAGGCATTGCCTGAGAGTGTGGAGGATATGGAATGCATTGCCTGTGAGTGTGGAGGATATGGAATGCATTGCCTGTGAGTGTGGAGGATATGGAATGCATTGCCTGTGAGTGTGGGGGATATGGAATGCATTCCCTGTGAGTGTGGAGGATATGGAATGCATTGTCTGTGAGTGTGGAGGATATGGAATGCACTGCCTGTGAGTGGGGTGGATATGGAATGCATTGCCTGAGTGTGGAGGATATGGAATGCATTGCCTGTGTGTGTGGTGGATATAGAATGCATTGCCTGTGAGTGTGGAGGATATGGAATGCATTGCCTGTGAGTGTGGAGGATATGGAATGCATTGCCTGTGAGTGTGGGGGATATGGAATGCATTGCCTGTGTGTGTGGAGGATATGGAATGCATTCCCTGTGAGTATGGAGGATATGGAATGCATTCCCTGTGAGTGTGGAGGATATGGAATGCATTCCCTGTGAGTGTGGAGGATATGGAATGCATTCCCTGTGAGTGGGCTGGATATGGAATGCATTGCCTGTGAGTGTGGAGGATATGGAATGCATTGCCTGTGAGTGTGGAGGATATGGAAGGCATTGCCTGTGAGTGGGGCGGATATGGAATGCATTGCCTGTGAGTGTGGAGGATATGGAATGCATTGCCTGAGAGTGGGGCGGATATGGAAGGCATTGCCTGTGAGTGGGGCGGATATGGAATGAATTGCCTGAGTGGGGTGGATATGGAATGCATTGCCTGTGAGTGTGGAGGATATGGAATGCATTGCCTGTGAGTGTGGGGGATATGGAATGCATTGCCTGTGTGTGTGGAGGATATGGAATGCATTCCCTGTGAGTATGGAGGATATGGAATGCATTCCCTGTCAGTGTGGAGGATATGGAATGCATTCCCTGTGAGTGTGGAGGATATGGAATGCATTCCCTGTGAGTGGGCTGGATATGGAATGCATTGCCTGTGAGTGTGGAGGATATGGAATGCATTGCCTGTGAGTGTGGAGGATATGGAAGGCATTGCCTGTGAGTGGGGCGGATATGGAATGCATTGCCTGTGAGTGTGGAGGATATGGAATGCATTGCCTGAGAGTGGGGCGGATATGGAAGGCATTGCCTGTGAGTGGGGCGGATATGGAATGCATTGCCTGAGTGGGGTGGATATGGAATGCATTGCCTGTGAGTGTGGAGGATATGGAATGAATTGCCTGAGTGGGGTGGATATGGAATGCATTGCCTGTGAGTGTGGAGGATATGGAATGCATTGTCTGCGAGTGTGGGGGATATGGAATGCAATGACTGTGTGTGGAGGATATGGAATGCATTGTCTGCGAGTGTGGGGGATATGGAATGCATTGTCTGTGAGTGTGGAGGATATGGAATGCATTGCCTGTGAGTGGGGTGGATATGGAATGCATTGCCTGAGTGGGGTGGATATGGAATGCATTCCCTGTGAGTGTGGAGGATATGGAATGCATTGCCTGTGAGTGTGGAGGATATGGAATGCATTGCCTGTGAGTGTGGTGGATATGGAATGCATTCCCTGTGAGTGTGGAGGATATGGAATGCATTGCCTGAGTGTGGAGGATATGGAATGCATTGTCTGTGAGTGTGGAGGATATGGAATGCATTGCCTGTGAGTGTGGAGGATATGGAATGCATTGCCTGTGAGTGGGGTGGATATGGAATGCATTGCTTGTGAGTGGGGCGGATATGGAATGCATTGCCTGTGTGGGGCGGATATGGAATGCATTCCCTGTGAGTGGGGCGGATATGGAAGCCATTGCCTGTGAGTGGGGCGGATATGGAATGCATTGCCTGTGAGTCTGGAGGATATGGAAGGCATTGCCTGTGAGTGTGGAGGATATGGAATGCATTGCCTGTGAGTGTGGAGGATATGGAATGCATTGCCTGTGAGTGTGGAGGATATGGAATGCATTGCCTGTGAGTGTGGGGGATATGGAATGCATTCCCTGTGAGTGTGGAGGATATGGAATGCATTGTCTGTGAGTGTGGAGGATATGGAATGCACTGCCTGTGAGTGGGGTGGATATGGAATGCATTCCCTGTGAGTGTGGAGGATATGGAATGCATTGTCTGTGAGTGTGGAGGATATGGAATGCATTGCCTGTGAGTGTGGAGGATATGGAATGCATTGCCTGTGAGTGTGGAGGATATGGAATGCATTGTCTGTGAGTGTGGAGGATATGGAATGCATTGCCTGAGTGTGGAGGATATGGAATGCATTGCCTGTGAGTGGGCTGGATATGGAATGCATTGCCTGTGAGTGGGCTGGATATGGAATGCATTGCCTGTGAGTGGGGAGGATATGGAATGCATTGCCTGTGAGTGTGGTGGATATGGAATGCATTGTCTGTGAGTGTGGAGGATATGGAATGCATTGCCTGTGAGTGTGGAGGATATGGAATGCATTGTCTGTGAGTGTGGAGGATATGGAATGCATTGCCTGAGTGTGGAGGATATGGAATGCATTGCCTGTGAGTGTGGAGGATATGGAATGCATTGCCTGTGAGTGGGGTGGATATGGAATGCATTGCCTGTGAGTGTGGAGGATATGGAATGCATTCCCTGTGAGTGTGGAGGATATGGAATGCATTGCCTGAGTGTGGAGGATATGGAATGCATTGCCTGTGAGTGTGGAGGATATGGAATGCATTGCCTGTGAGTGGGGTGGATATGGAATGCATTGCCTGTGAGTGGGGTGGATATGGAATGCATTGCCGTGAGTGTGGAGGATATGGAATGCATTGCCTGTGAGTGTGGAGGATATGGAATGCATTGCCGTGAGTGTGGAGGATATGGAATGCATTGCCTGTGAGTGTGGAGGATATGGAATGCATTGCCTGTGAGTGTGGTGGATATGGAATGCATTGCCTGTGAGTGTGGGGGATATGGAATGCATTGCCTGTGAGTGGGGTGGATATGGAATGCATTGCCTGTGAGTGTGGGGGATATGGAATGCATTGCCGTGAGTGTGGAGGATATGGAATGCATTGCTGTGAGTGTGGCAGACACATCCAGGCTGCGTTCCTTCTTTCTGCACTGTCTGTGATTCTCGGAAGACCAGGACCACCATCTCGTGTTGCCAGCTCTGATTGGGGGATGTGTCGAGAGGTTTCATCACCTGTCTGCCTGACTCGAACCTCTCTCCCCCCACCACTGGTCCTTCATCCACGTGTACAGTCTCCTCACAACCAATTGGAAATGAAACAGACTCCATTATCCATTTGGATTAAATCGTGTCATTCAGAAAGTACTTTCCTCCTCGCTCCAATATTTTTTAAACAAATAAATTAAACCGTTCAAAGAAAATGGCAAAATTTTCTTTTACCTGCCCTTTGACCTTTCTGGTTCATTTTGCTCGCATCTGTGTCTTGGATATTGATCTTCAATTCCTCAAGGGTTCGTAGCCACGGGTAACAGATTAACCTTTGGGGCAAGGTTCGAAGATAGCTCAGGCTGATAAATTGAAAGTCAGTCAGTCATGAGAGACCTTTGGCAATCCAACTGCGGACGAACATCGGACCCAAAAGTGACCGTCTAAATTGACAAGCTGATTCAGGAAGTCGAGGAATAGCTGGATTGGGTCATGGAAAAATGTTACTAGTGGTGCAAGTGGGCGTTCCTGTTTTCCACGCACTCCAGTGGCAGCGTCTGAGTCAGAAAGTGCTGGGTTCACGTTGCCATCAGGAATTTGGACACATATTCTCGGCTGATACTTCAGTGCAGCGCTGAGGGAGTGCTGCATTATCAAAAGTGCAGTCTCTTGGATGACACAGTGAAGCAAGGCCCCATTTTCCCTCCTCAGGTGGATATCTCAGATCTCCTGTCACCTCTGGAAGAAGAGCAAGGTACTTCTCCGTGAGGTCCTGTCGCCCAGTCCTCATTCAATCACCAACTTCTAAACTTCCCTCATCTCAAATTTTCTTTGGGGATGTGAAAGGTGTTTTAAAAGTGCTTTTATTTTTATTGGCTCTTGATCGATCCTCATAGAATCTCTACAGTGCGAAAGGAGGCCATTCGGCCTGTCGGGTCTGCACCGACCCGCTAAAAGAGAAGGCTACCTCGTCCCAAGAAAGTGCAAACTCCACATGGACAGTCGCCCGAGGCGGGAATCGAACCCGGGTCCCTGGCGCTGTGAGGCAGCAGTGCTAACCACCGTGCCGCCCTCTTCTGGGATCAGGTTGAATTGAAGCACCTTTACTCAGTATGCCACCCCTTATCCCCGAGTACTTGATGCCGGCATTAATTGCCTGAAATAGCAAGCGTTACATTCCCAGCACTAATAGCTCACGTCCTTGACAAATACACGACTGACAGAGAACGTGGAGAGAAATAAAGTGCAGCTTCAAAACAAGTTATTTAGCACATCATTACCACTCTCTTCTAACAGAAGTTTCATCATTTGTGATTTATGCAGCCTCCTCATTGAGTGAGTAATCACAGGGATTACTCACCAGAACGCAATACTGAGAAGATTCTAACAGCCAGGGGTACTGAGCAAAGATTAGCTCGATGCTCGGGATGACTGCTGTTATATGACTCCAGGGTTTATGACATTCTTCCACCTACACTCTGACAGTACTTCGGGAGAACCCTCGTCAGAAATTCCAGGCAGGTATTCCGATGGAAGACACGACACCCAGTTCACACAAAGAGTTTAAAAGGCCTTGCCGGAACGAAATTGGCAAGAGTTGCCATTGATCCTTGGCAGTCATGTCATGTCACGGCCACTTGTTGTCAAGTAAATGGCACCCCATCCAATGGTGTAAGCATCTATTCCCTCTCCCGACAGTGTCCCGTGTGCTGTGTTTCTCAAACCTTTTTCCCGGGACCCATTTTTCCCAACTGCCGGACCTTCGCGACCCACGCCGGCCGACCTTCGCGACCCGCGCCACGTTCGCTTACCTTTAATGCGAAAGGTCCTCACGCTCTCACTCCAATCAGGCTCACAGGAGAGGGTAATGTGCATATCAGTTGCAGACCTTACCCGGTGGCACAGTGGTTAGCACTGTTGCTTCACAGCTCCAAGGTCCCAGGTTCGACTCCCGGCTTGGGTCATGAGTCTGCACGTTCTCCCCGTGTCTGCGTGGGTTTCCTCCGGGCGCTCCGGTTTCCTCCCACAAGTCCCGAAAGACGTGCTGTTAGGTGATTTGGGCATTCTGAATTCTCCCTCTGTGTACGCGAACGGGCGCCGGAATGTGGTGACTAGGGGCTTTTCACAGTAGCTTAATTGCAGTGTTAAAGTAAGCCTACTTGTGACAATAATAAAGATTATTATTTATTTCTTTGTGCCACCTTTGTCAAAACCCAAAATCCAACCTCGCACATGTACATCCTCTTGAAGGTCAAAAGTAACAAAATGCTTATTTTACTCAGCGCTGGATACTCCTCGGAGATGCTACTCCAGAATGCTTGACAGCCTCCTGAGCTTTTGGGTTATTTACCGCATGGTGCTCGGGGATGGATCCAGTCTCTCCACATCTGTGTGGACCTCTCACAGCTCAAGAAGGTGGAAAGCAGGGAGGTCCAACCCAGGTCCTCAGTGGACAAGAGTCAGAGCTTTCAGGGAGCACAGTGTTTTCCAAATTAGACGCCAACTATGGTTTCTGGCAGCTTCCTTTGGAGAGGGCTGCCAATTCCTACCGGCATCCATTACCCAGTTTGGTAGATCTTGCTTCAACAGTCTTCCCTTTGGAATTACCCCAGCGCCAGAGATATTCCAAAGCTTGATGTCAGATATTGTGTAGAACCTCCAGAGGGTCATTAGTCACATAGATGACGTCTTGGGAGTTACAGTGGAAGAGCATGATGACAGGCTCATGGAGACTGCAAGAAGCAGGGCTGCCGCTGAATGACGTATGCGAGTTCGCCAAGTCCTGCATTCAGTTTGTGGGCCACACTGTCAGCAAGAAAGGCATCACAGCCGACCCCCCCACAAAGCCAAGGTGATCACCGACTGCCCCACCCTTTGCTCCATCCCCAACCTCCAGCGTCCCCTGGGGTTGGTGAACCAGCTGGTGAAGCTTTGCCATCGCTTGGCACAAGTCACAGAACCGTTGAGGCGCCTGCTGATGAAATATCCAGTCTGGCATGGGGCACCCAACGAGGGCAAACATTCCCTCGCATCAAGGAGCTGTCGCCCTCCCCCCCCAACATCTGGTTCACCATGACCCAGTCGGACCCCCCCCCACCGGAGCGGTCGATGTTTTGCCCACAGACCTTAGGGCAGTTCCCTTGGATGGCAGTCGGTGACCCAACTACTGCACTTCTAGAGGACTGTTAGACACGGGGACCAGATAAGCTGTCTTCGAAGGAAGTTACAAGGGCCTGGGAGAACTTTTCTGACTCCATCATCTACCTCAAGGTCACAATAGAGACGGCCATTGACCACGGGCCTCCTCGTTGAACAAAAAGCTCACAAGAGGCCTCCTCGGATCCAGAGGTTTCAGGCGCCTCATGAGGTTTGCCTCGCAGACCCTCGTTGTCCAGGGACAAAAGTTGAACTCAGGGCTCTAATATATGTCTACAGAACTCATGCTGAATGTATCATGGATGACAATATATCAATCGGTATTGTATTACTAATAGCCATTATACCACCTGATAGGGTGTTATATCGATTAAAGAAAATATTGGGGCAATGAGAGGAAATCATTGTTTTTTAAAATTAATTCATGTGACGTGGGCATCGTTCGCTGGGCCGGCATTTGTTGCCCATCCCAGAGGACATTGTATTGATTCCCACATTGTTGTGGGCCTGGAGTCACATGTAGGCCAGACCAGGTAAGGACGGCAGATTTCCTTCCCTCACGGACATCAGTGAACCAGATGTGTTTTTACGGCAATCGACAATGGCTTCACCGTCATTTTCGTTCCAATTTTTTTATTGCATTCAAATTCCACCTTCTTCCCGGGTGGGAATCAAACCCGGGTCCCCAGAGAATGACTCTGAGTCTCTGGATTACTAGTCCAGCGATAATACCACAACACCACCACCTTCCCCTAGAATATCATAAATACCATAATGTCCCGTTATATGTTGTGGAACATAGAACATAGAACAGTACAGCACAGTACAGACCCTTCGGCCCACAATGTTGTGCCATTTATCCTAATCTAAGATCAACCTAACCTACACCCCTTCAATTTACTGCTGTCCATGTGTCTGTCTAAGAGTCGCTTAAATGTCCCGAATGACTCTGACTCCACCACCTTTGCTGGCAGTGCATTCCACACGCCCACCACTCTCTGTGTAAAGAATCTACCTCTGATATCTCCCCTCTCCCTTCCTCCAATCACCTTAAACCTATCTCCCCTCGTGACAGCCATTTCCACCCTGGGGAACAGTCTCCGGCTATCCACTCTATCCATGCCTCTCATCACCTTGTACACCTCTATCAAATCACCTCTCTGCCTTCTTCGCTCCAGTGAGAAAAGCCCTAGCTCCCTCAACCTTTCTTCATAAGACATGCCCTCCAGTCCAGGCAGCATCCTGGTAAATCTCCTCTGTACCCTCTCCAAAGCATCCACATCCTTCCTATAATGAGGTGACCAGTGTTATTTTAGTCCCCAGAAATAGAGGGAAACATTATCAGTACAGCTTTAGATGGGTGTAGAGTAGAAGGCCTCTGTAGTTGTGCACATCCGGCAGACGAAACAGAAGAGGCAAAGTAAGGGTTTAATGAAATGAAACGAAAATCGCTTATTGTCACGAGTAGGCTTCAAATGAAGTTACTGTGAAAAGCCACAGCAAATTGTAGAATGGAGGCCATGAGGGCTTCGAAGGAGCCAACCCACGTAGTGTACCTGGCCGATGGGAGATATTGTATCACCACATGGCAGCAGCACCTTTGACATGGGAATAATCGGAATGCCCCATAACTAATCAGGCAGTGTGTTTCAACCGCAGCAGGGTAGCATGGTGGTTAGCATAAATGCTTCACAGCTCCAGGGTCCCAGGTTCGATTCCCGGCTGGGTCACTGTCTGTGTGGAGTCTGCACGTCCTCCCCCTGTGTGCGTGGGTTTCCTCCGGGTGCTCCGGTTTCCTCCCACAGTCCATTCATCCAAAGATGTGCGGGTTAGGTGGATTGGCCATGCTAAATTGCCCGTAGTGTCCTAATAAATGTAAGGTTAAGGGGGGGGTTGTTGGGTTACGGGTATAGGGTGGATATGTGGGTTTGAGTAGGGTGATCATGGCTCGGCACAACATTGAGGGCCGAAGGGCCTGTTCTGTGCTGTACTGTTCTATGTTAACCTACAAGTACCGGCAAGAGAAGGGAAGGTGGCACTTGGCAGCACGGTAGCATTATGGATAGCGCAATTGCTTCACAGCTCCAGGGTCCCAGGTTCGATTCCCGGCTTGGGTCACTGTCTGTGCGGAGTCTGCACATCCTCCCCGTGTGTGCGTGGGTTTCCTCCGGGTGCTCCGGTTTCCTCCCACAGTCCAAAGATGTGCAGGTTAGGTGGATTGGCCATGATAAATTGCCCTTAGTGTTGGGTGGGGTTACTGGGTTATGGGGATAGGGTGGAGGTGTTGACCTCGGGTAGGGTGCTCTTTCCAAGAGCCGGTGCAGACTCGATGGGCCGAGTGGCCTCCTTCTGCATTGTAAATTCTATGATAATTGTGTAAATATACAGCAGAAGAAGAGTTGACATGTGAATTGCAGAAAGTGTGAAAAACGACCTGAATCAGTGCCTCTCTATGCAATTACCTTCCTGCCGCACCTCTGAATATATCGAACATACTACACACTTCCAACAACAAGCCCGAGCCTGAACGGACAGCAGTGATCAGATCGACGCCTCCACACGATGGGGACATGGCATTGGGAATCAAACATACAAATACACACATGGATTTGCATTATCTCCCATTTCCTGCTCACAATCCAAATGATATTGATCATATACCTAACTTGCCTCATTTTCCATACTGGGAAGACACACAAGAAGTGCCGATGGGGAGTTAGATTCAGTAATTGAGGTAATAAAGCAAGGGATCATATGCCTGTAATAAAGGATTGGTTAATACAGATGGTCTGACCACATACCTTTACTAACCTAGTTTGGATAGGGGCCAATATCATTGGACGCAGAGAGTAAAGAAAACAGTGGACAACTGAGAATCGGCGACCTTGGGCTAGGCCAAGAGCCAAGAGAGGGGACTGTACGTAGCAGGGGAACAATGAATATGGTTGACTGCAACACTGTATTATTGCAGATGACGAGTATAGTTTATTCGAGATTCTTATCAGGGTCAAATGTTTCCATCAATAGGGACGAGGGAATTTATGTAAATTACTAAAGGGTCTTTTGAGGGATTTGATACCTGCATAGCTGTATTAGAAAGGTTCAAGTACGGTGTGTTAGCTTTTATTGGTAGAGGGATTGAGTTTCGGAGCCATGAGGTCATGTTGCAGTTGTACAAAACTCTGGTGTGGCCGCATTTGGAGTATTGTGTGCAGTCCTGGTCGCCGCATTATAGGAAGGATTTGGAAGCATTGGAACGGGTGCAGAGGAGGTTTACAAGGATGTTGCCTGGTATGGAGGGAAGATCTTACGAGGAAAGGCTGAAGGGCTTGAGGCTGTTTTCATTAGAGAGAAGAAGGTTAAGAGGTGACTTAATTGAGGCATACAAGATGATCAGAGGATTAGGTAGGGTGGACAGTGAGAGCCTTTTTCCTCGGATGGTGATGGCTAACACGAGGGGACATAGCTTTAAATTGAGGGGAGATAGATACAGGACAGATGTCAGAGGTAGGTTCTTTATTCAGAGAGTAGTAAGGGCGTGGAATGCCCTGCCTGCAACAGTAGAGGATTCGCCAACACTAAACGCATTCAAATGGTCATTGGATAGACATATGGATGATAAGGGAATAGTGTAGATGGGCTTTAGAGTGGTTTCACAGGTCGGTGCAACATCGAAGGGCCTGTGCTGCGCTGTAATGTTCTATGTTCTAAAGTTCCACACAGGGCAAAGACCCTGATGTGGTACACACTATTGGCTGAATGCATGCGTGGTTAAACAGCAAGCGAGTCACAGTAAACCTCCGGCGACTTCAGTAACTTGAATGACCTGTGACCTATTGAGATACCCTCAATCACGACACCGGAGAGAAGATAGATGATTCAAAGGCTTTAATCATCTGAGAACTGTACAGCAGCCGAGAAGTGTGCTCATCACATGCTGCCGAGTGAGCCCCATCTTATATACCGTTTCCTGGGGGCGGAGCCAGAGGCGGAGTCCCCCAGGGTTCCAAGCCCGGTCTTAAAGGGCCAATGCACTAAAGGTAAGGTACCGTTATAGCAGCTACTGATAACATTCATCACACCTCTGTATTACCTTAAAGACCTGACGTGGCAGACAAAGCTAGCACTACAGGCCGAGCTGGTAGCAACAAGATAGTAGGAGGAGCCTCAAAAGAGACAGGGAGACTGGGCAGCATGGTAGCATGGTGGTTAGCATCAATGCTTCACAGCTCCAGGGTCCCAGGTTCGATTCCCGGCTGGGTCACTGTCTGTGCGGAGTCTGCACGTCCTCCCCGTGTGCGTGGGTTTCCTCCGGGTACTCCGGTTTCCTCCCACAGTCCAAAGATGTGCGGGTTAGGTGGATTGGCCAGGCTAAATTGCCCTTAGTGTCCTAAAAAAATAATGTTAATGGGGGTTGTTGGGTTACTGGTATAGGGTGGATACGTGGGCTTGAGTAGGGTGATCATTGCTCGGCACAACATTGAGGGCCGAAGGGCCTGTTCTGTGCTGTACTGTTCTAATTCTAAAAAAAAAGACAATACTTCTTGGGATAATACACACCCTGCCTCGTGCAAATGTGCAAATTGTTTAATGTAAACGTAAAACAGGCAATTGTGGAACTTAAGCAATGCACTGCCTACGTGACTCTCAGTCTATAAATATCTCATGGCTCTCCAATTGGGTAGAGTCCTGCTTTAGAGCCATTCTCTGTAGTAGTGCTCTCCCAACGCATTGGCAAGTAAACAACATCTCTGTACCTCAGACTCCTGAGATTATTTTGCAGAATAGTCTGCTCCATAACAACCCTTTACTGTACATCTGTACCATAGTTACAAGTAGCTAATAAAGACTTGCTGGTAACATATAGAAGACAACAAGACTTCTTCAACAAACATGCTCTGCAATCAACACCGGTCCCATTAGATCAATATTAGCAGAGAAATGGTGTTGGGGAAAATGATGGGGTTGAATCCCCAGGGCCTGATAATCTACATACCACAGTACTTAAGGAAGTGGCTCTAGAAATAGTGCATTGGTGGGCTATGCCCCCTAGTTCTGCTGTCACCCGCCAGTGGAAACAACCTGCCCGCATCTATCCTATCTATTCCCTTCATAATTTTAAATGTTTCTATAAGATCCCCCCTCATCCTTCTAAATTCCAACGAGTACAGTCCCAGTCTACTCAACCTCTCCTCATAATCCAACCCCTTCAGCTCTGGGATTAACCTAGTGAATCTCCTCTGCACACCCTCCAGCGCTAGTACGTCCTTTCTCAAGTAAGGAGACCAAAACTGAACACAATACTCCAGGTGTGGCCGCACTAACACCTTATACAATTGCAACATAACCTCCCTAGTCTTAAACTCCATCCCTCTAGCAATGAAGGACAAAATTCCATTTGCCTTCTTAATCACCTGTTGCACTTGTAAACCAACCTTCTGTGACTCATGCACTAGCACACCCAAGTCTCTCTGAACAGCGGCATGCTTTAATATTTTATCGTTTAAATAATAATCCCATTTGTTGTTATTCCTACCAAAATGGATAACCTCACATTTGTCAACATTGTATTCCATCTGCCAGACCCTAGCCCATTCACTTAACCTATCCAAATCCCTCTGCAGACTTCTGGTATCCTCTGCACTTTTTGCTTTACCACTCATCTTAGTGTCATCTGCAAACTTGGACACATTGCCCTTGGTCCCCAACTCCAAATCATCTATGTAAATTGTGAACAATTGTGGGCCCAACACGGATCCCTGAGGGACACCACTAGCTACTGATTGCCAACCAGAGAATCACCCATTAATCCCCACTCTTTGCTTTCTATTAATTAACCAATCCTCTATCCATGCTACTACTTTACCCTTAATGCCATGCACCTTTATCTTATGCAGCAACCTTTTGTGTGGCACCTTGTCAAAGGCTTTCTGGAAATCCAGATATACCACATCCATCGGCTCCCCGTTATCTACTGCACTGGTAATGTCCTCAAAAAATTCCACTAAATTAGTTAGGCATGACCTGCCTTTTACGAACCCATGCTGCGTCTGCCCAATGGGACAATTTCTATCCAGATGCCTCGCTATTTCTTCCTTGATGATAGATTCCAGCATCTTCCCTACTACCGAAGTTAAGCTAACTGGCCTACAATTACTCGCTTTCTGCCGACCTCCTTTTTTAAACAGTGGCGTCACGTTTGCTCATTTCCAATCCGCCGGGACCACCCCAGAGTCTAGTGTATTTTCGTAAATTAGTCGTGAAACTAGTAGAGTTGACAAGGTGGAGCCAGCGGATGTGGTTTATTTGGAATTCAGAAGGCTTTTTTGACAATGGCAGATGAAGAATAATTTGGATATTATGCGAGGTTATCCACTTCGGTTTCAAAAACAGGAAAGCAGACTATTATCTGAATGGCCATAAATTAGGAGAGGGGAAAGTGCAGTGACATCTGGGTGTCCTCGTTCACCAGTCACTGAAGGTAAGCATGCAGGTGCAGCACATAGGGGCAGCACGGTAGCATGGTGGTTAGCATAAATGCTTCACAGCTCCAGGGTCCCAGGTTCGATTCCCGGCTGGGTCACTGTCTGTGCGGAGTCTGCACGTCCTCCCCGTGTGTGCGTGGGTTTCCTCCGGGTGCTCCGGTTTCCTCCCACAGTCCAAAGATGTGCGGGTTAGGTGGATTGGCCATGCTAAATTGCCCGTAGTGTCCTAAAAATAAGGGGGGGGGGGTTGTTGGGTTACTGGTATAGGGTGGATACGTTGGCTTGAGTAGGGTGATCATTGCTCAGCACAACATCGAGGGCCGAAGGGCCTGTTCTGTGCTGTACTGTTCTATGTTCTAGGTGCAGCAGGCGGTAAAGAAGGCAAATGGTATGTTGGCCTTCATTGTGAGAGGATTCGAGTACAGGAGCAGGGGTGTCTTGCTGCAATTATACAGGGCTTTGGTGAGGTCACACCTGGAGTATTGTGGGCAGTTTTGGTGACCTTATCTGAGGAAGGATGTTCTTGCTCTGGAGGGAGGACAGCGAAGGTTTACCAGGCTGATTCCTGGGATGGCAGGACTGATGTATGAGGAGAGATTGATTTGGTTAGGATTGTATTCGCTGGAGTTCAGAGGAATGAAATGAAAAAAAGTGAAAATCGCCTATTGTCACGAGTAGGCTTCAATGAAGTTACTGTGAAAAGCCCCTAGTCGCCACATTCCGGCGCCTGTCCGGGGAGGCTGAGGGGGGATCTCATAGAAACCTATAAAATTCTAACAGGACTGGACAGGGTAGATGCAGGAAGGATGTTCCCGATGGTGGGGGGGTGGCCAGAACCAGGGGTCACAGTCTAAGGATTCGGGGTGGACCATTCAGGACAGGGATGAGGAGAAATTCCTTCACTCAAGGAGTGGTGAGCCTGTGGAATTCGTTACCACAGGAAGTAGTTGAGGCCAAAACATTGCCTGTTTTCGAGAAGCAGTTAGATACAGCACTTAGGGTAAAGGGATCAAAGGATATGGCGGGAAACCAGGATTAGGTTATTGAGTTGGATGACCAGCCATGAGTGAGTGGGCTAGAAGGGCTGAATGGTCTCCTCCGGCTCCTATTTTCGAAGTTTCTATCAGACTCACCACATGCACTACAGCAGTTTGAGCCTCCATGTTCTCAATTGCATCCAAGGATGGACAGTAAATTGACAGCAGTGCCCATATCTCTAATATGAGCTAAAACAGATGTTGCAAAGAAAACAATGCCGACATCGACAGGAGAGCCAGGCCCACCTGGATTTGCTCTGGCGGCAGGGTTGCACAGTGGTTAGCACTGCCGCCTCACAGCGCTAGGCACCCGGGTTCGATTCCGGACTCTTTAGATCTTGTAACAATTTTTATATGTTGCTAATGGAACTCTGAATGCTGATCTAGTAGTATAGGGCGGCACAATAGCACAGTGGTTAGCACTGTTGCTTCACAGCTCCAGGGTCCCAGGTTCGATTCCCGGCTTGGATCTCTCTCCGTGTGGAGTCTGCACGTTCTCATCGTGTCTGCGTGGGTTTCCTCCGGGGGCTCCGGTTTCCTCCCAACGATGTGCCGTGGAGGTGGATCGGCCGTGCTAAGTTGCTCCTTGGTGTCCAAAAGGTTAGGGTTACGGGGATAGGGTGGGCCTCTTTCAAAGGGTCGGTGCAGACTTGATGGGCCGAATGGCCTCCTTCTGCACTGAAGCGATTCCATATAAATATAGATAATATATGTGGATGTATATTCTAAGGTACAACAGCGTGTGCATGTGCTTATGAGGAAAGGCTGATGGACTTGAGGTTGTTTTCGTTAGAGAGAAGAAGGTTAAGAGGTGACTTAATAGAGGCATACAAAATGATCAGAGGGTTAGATAGGGTGGACAGCGAGAGCCTTCTCCCGCGGATGGAGGTGGCTAGCACGAGGGGACATAGCCTTAAATTGAGGGGTAATAGATATAGGACAGAGGTCAGAGGTAGGTTTTTTACGCAAAGAGTGGTGAGGCCGTGGAATGCCCTACCTGCAACAGTAGTGAACTCGCCAACATTGAGGGCATTTAAAAGTTTATTGGATAAGCATATGGATGATAATGGCATAGTGTAGGTTAGATGGCCTTTAGTTTTTGACTTCCCATGTCATAGAACATAGAACAGTACAGCACAGAACAGGCCCTTCGGCCCTCAATATTGTGCCGAGCCATGATCACCCTACTCAAACCCACGTATCCACCCTATACCCGTAACCCAACAACCCCCCCTTAACCTTACTTTTATTAGGACACTACGGGCAATTTAGCATGGCCAATCCACCTCACCCGCACATCTTTGGACTGTGGGAGGAAACCGGAGCACCCGGAGGAAACCCACGCACACAGGGGGAGAACGTGCAGACTCCACACAGACAGTGACCCAGCCGGGAATCGAACCTGGGACCCTGGAGCTGTGAAGCATTTATGCTAACCACCATGCTACCCTGCTGCCCCATGTCGGTGCAACATCGTGGGCCGAAGGGCCTGTACTGCGCTGTATCGTTCTATGTTCTATACAAAGGTCTCAAAAATAAATATGTAAATGTGCTTTCTTGACAATTCAGTAAAATATTACTCTGCTAATTTGAGCTGCACTCCATATTTCAAACGAAGAATGCTCTTTTACTTCTGAAGGGTTCCTGGGGTAAAATTGATCATCTGTTCTTTGCACTTCACAAAGTCAGCAATCTTCTGCCTCAGCCAGAGTGACAAACATTTAATCAACAAGTTATTGTTTTGTCCCTTTAAGGAGATTACTCGAATGTCATTTTGTCCTTCCTTTGTCATGTTAATGTTTCCTCAGGATTGGTACACGCGGACGGACTCATGGACGATTCGCATGTAAATCGAGTTAAAAACAGTTTTAGTCCAATAAAGCCCCTTATCAGCAAAGAACACAGAGAAATATTCGGGCGGATTCTCCGGAGGCGCTAGCCAAAGGCGGGAATCACAGTGGGCCACTGAATCGGGCATGAGGCCAAAAACGGGGGCGTCAATCCCGTTGTGAGTCTCACGGCCTTCCCTACCAGCCCCGACCAGGTCCCCACCCAGACCCAGCGGGAACATGCAAACCCCTAATTAAAGCCCATTTGAATATCATTATGGGGCAGGAAGCCCGATTCACCAGCCTGTTGGATGCTCCAGCCACCTCCCCCACCCCCCGCCCCCCCCAACCCAGCCAGGAGTCACACTGGCATGAATTGGTGCAAGTCCTGACAAGCGTGGACCTCTTCAAAAAAAACTGCGGTGACGGAGAACACCTGCTCAAAAGAGGAAGTGCTTCTGAGTTAATGAACATCTGTAGAGCTACATAAATAAACAACGTTAACCTTCCTTTGAAATTGCCTGGACCTGTCAATCAAGAGACTTGTGAAAAGCAATGGGCAGTGAAGTTGAATGAAAGCAATGCAGTTCAAAGCTTTTAGGCTTCTAAACATGCACAAAGGCTTGAAAAAGTGAAAGGGCAATAAAACTGACAGTGATAAAAGCACTTAAAATGTTTCCACCACATTAAAAGGAAGACTAAGGTCTCTGTAAATAGTTCTTGATAAGTGGTTTCAGGAAAAATGTTACACCGGCTATCTCAAGTGTCTCATAGTATAAGCAACGCCTCATCAATTAAGTAAAACCTCACCAGAGCTCGGTGACAAAACAAAACATCTGCTGGAGATATTGTTGGGGTCTGAATGATAAATTTGGACTTTCGTCCCATCAGAGAGACCATTGCCTACCTGGAACACGGACCTCAGAACTTCACAAATACACGGGAAGGCGGTGCTGGTTTTAACCTGCTGGATTTCTCTCTTTGAGTCACTGTCTGTGCGGAGTCTGCATGTTCTCCCCGTATCTGCATGGGTTTCCTCCGGGTGCACTGGTTTAGCTCACTCAGCTAAATCGCTGGCTTTTAAAGCAGACCAAGCAGGCCAGCAGCACGGTTCGATTCCCGTACCAGCCTCCCCGAACAGGCGCCGGAATGTGGCGACTAGGGGCTTTTCACAGTAACTTCATTGAAGCCTACTCATGACAATAAGCGATTTTCATTTTTTCATTCATTTCATATTTCACAATCTAAAGAAGCGCAGTTTAGGTGGATTGACCGTGCTAAATTGCCCCTTAGTGTCCTGGGATATGTGGGTTAAGCGCAGTTACGGAGTTGGAGTGATAGGGTGGGAGCCTGGTTAGAGTGCTCTTGCCGTGGGTGGGTGCACGATGGGCCGAGTGGCCTCCTCCTGCACTGTAGGAATTCCCCAGTGCTTCCAGGTTAGAGGTGAATCGGCAACCGCCACTCACAGTTTGCCATTGGGCTGATGTCAACCCATACATGTACAAATCAAACTGCTCCTCGAACCACATTCTCCCAACGTGACCCTGCTGTGTCAAACTATCTTTTCCCAAGTGTTTTCACAAGGTCGTATTTGTATCTTGTGATGCCATCTGCGGCGACTAATCAAAGTGGTGTCGCTGCCACATGTTTTGCCAATTCGGTAGCCAAAGCCATCGTGTTCTGATCTAATAACAAACCCGACCATTTCAACAGCGCGCAGGCATCTGCTGTTTATTTATGGCAGCCTGGACTCACTGCCTGATTATTCAAATGATACATTTGATCCAGAGAAATAGAGAACTTCATAAAAAATCAGCAATGATTCATCTGAGTCTCTTTGTGCAATTAGCGTTTTGCTTTTGAAGCTTCCACTTGTGTCAGCCGTGAGCCAGTGGGTAACGCTGCGGGCAAGAACGTCAGAATGCCGTGGGTTCCAGACCTGGGCACAAGAGGAGACGCAGTCCAATATTTAGTGCGCCTTGTGTCTGTGAAGTGTTAAAACCGAGGGCCTGGCCTCAGGTGAATGCAAAGGAATCCCACCGCTCGTCTTTGAAGACACACAGGGCAGTCGTGAATGTGCGCTCGATCACTGAAGTGGAACTTGAACCCAGAACTTTCTACATAATAATAATCTTTATTAGTGTCACAAGTCGGCTTACATTAACACTGCAATGAAGTTAGTGTGAAAAGCCCCTAGTCGCCACACTCCTGCACTTGTTCGTGTACACTGAGGGAGAATTCAGAATGTCCAATTGTCGAACAGTATGGGCGGATTTCTCCGACCCCCTGCCGGGTCGGAGAATCGCCCGGGGACGGCGTCAATCCCGCCCCCGCCTTGTGCCGAATACTCCGCCACCCGAGATTCGGCGGGGGCCGGAATCGCGGCAAGCAGGTCAGCGTGCCCCTTGCGGCGATTCTCCGGCCCGCGATGGGCCAAAGTCACGCCGCTGTCAAGCCTCTTCCGCCGGCGTGGATTAAACCAGCTACCTTACCGTCGGGAGCAGGGGCGCAGGGTGATCGGACCCCGGGGGGGTGCCCCCACGGTGGCCTGGCCCGCGATCGGGGCCCACCGATCGGCGGGCGGGCCTGTGCCGTGGGGGCGCTCTCTTCCTTCCGCCTCCGCCACGGTCTTCACCATGGCGGAGGCGGAAGAGACCCCCTCCCCTGCGCATGCACAGGGATGACGTCAGCAGCCGCTGATGCTCCGGCGCATGCGCGGACTTACGCCGGCCGGCGAAGTCCTTTCGGCCCCGGCTGGCATGGCGCCAAAGGCCGTTCACGCCAGCCGGCGGAGCGGGAACCACTCCGGCACGGGCCTAGCCCCTCAATGTGAGGGCTTGGCCCCTAAAGGTGCGGAGACGTCCGCACCTTTGGGGCAGCCCGAAGCCGGAGTGGTTGACGCCACTCCAACATGCCGGGACCCCCCGCCCCACCGGGTAGGGGAGAATCCCGGCCCATGTCTTTCGTGGGAGGAAACCATGTTATGGAGAGCCAAGTGTTTCACAGTAATGTCCAACACAAGGACACTGAGCAGTACGTTATTCAGGGGTCATGGTAGAAGGCCTTTCTTCATGTGAGGAGTAGTGGAAATCTGGAACTCGCTCCCACAATGTTGTTGCAGTTGGTGTAGTGATGGAGGGTGGTGGAGGGGTGGAATTGAAAATTTGAAAACTGATATCGATAAATTTGTCTTACACAAGTTTTAAGGCTCATGATCCAAGGGCAGCACGGTGGCACAGTGGTTAGCATTGCTGCCTCACGGCGCTGAGGACCCGGGTTCGAATCCCGGCCCTGGGTGACTGTCCGTGTGGAGTTTGCACATTCTCCCCGTGCCTGCGTGGGTTTCGCCCCCACAACCCAAAGATGTGCAGGATAGGTGGATTGGCCAGGCTAAATTGCCCCTTAATTGGAAAAAAATAATTGGGTACTCTAAATTTTAAAAAAGAAAACAAAAGATCATGATCCAGCTGAATGGCAGCCCAGGCTCGAGGGGCTGAATGGCCTCCTCCTGATTTTTTTGTGGCGCACACTGGGTGTGCGGGGCAGGAGATGCCACGCCATGTTGAGCGGCTTTTTGATTTTTAAAACCAATTCTTGATCTCTCGATGTACACCAGGAATTTAGGAGGTATAGGATGGGGAAGGAAACTGCAGGGGATGGGTACAATCGAAATGTGGAGCTTTTTCAAGGAACAGCTACTGCGTGTCCTTGATAAGTATGTACCTGTCAGGCAGGGAGGAAGTTGTCGAGCAAGGGAGCCATGGTTTACTAAGGAAGTTGAAGCACTTGTCAAGAGGAAGAAGAAGGCTTATGTTAGGATGAGACATGAAGGCTCAGTTAGGGCACTTGAGAGTTACAAGTTAGCCAGGAAGGACCTAAAGGGAGAGTTAAGAAGAGCGAGGAGAGGACACGAAAAGTCGTTGGCGGATAGGATCAAGGAAAACCCTAAGGCTTTCTATAGGTATATCAGGAACAAAAGAATGACTCGAGTAAGATTAGGGCCAATCAAGGATAGTAGTGGAAAGTTGTGTGTGGAATCAGAGGAGATAGGGGAAGCATTAAATGGATATTTTTCGTCAGTGTTTACACTGGAGAAAGACAATGTTGTCGAGGAGAACACTCAGGTTCAGTCGACCAGGCTAGATGGAATTGAGGTTCAAAAGGAGGAGGTGTTAGCAATTTTAGAAAATGTCAAAATAGACAAGACCCCTGGGCCAGATGGGATTTATCCTAGGATTCTCTGGGAAGCCAGGGAGGAGATTGCTGAGCCTTTGTCCTTGATCTTTATGTCGTCTTTGTCGACAGGAATAGTGCCGGAAGACTGGAGGATAGCAAATGTTGTCCCCTTGTTCAAGAAGGGGAGTAGAGACAACCCTGGTAATTATAGACCTGTGAGCCTTACTTCGGTTGTGGGAAAATGTTGGAAAAGGTTATAAGAGATAGGGTTTATAATCATCTTGAAAAGAACAAGTTGATTAGCGATACTCAACACGGTTTTGTGAAGGGTAGGTCATGTCTCACAAACCTTATTGAGTTTTTTGAGAAGGTGACCAAACAGGTGGATCAGGGTAAAGCTGTTGATGTGGTGTATATGGATTTCAGTAAGGCGTTTGATAAGGTTCCCCACGGTAGGCTATTGCAGAAAATAAGGAAGTATGGAATTGAAGGTGATTTAGCGGTTTGGATCAGTAATTGGCTAGCTGAAAGAAGACAGAGGGTGGTGGTTGATGGCAAATGTTCATCCTGGAGTTCAGTTACTAGTGGTGTACCGCAAGGATCTGTTTTGGGGCCACTGCTGTTTGTAATTTTTATAAATGACCTGGAAGAGGGAGTAGAAGGATGGGTTAGTAAATTTGCAGATGACACGAAGGTCGGTGGAGTTGTGGATAGTGCTGAAGGATGTTATAGGATACAGAGGGACATAGATAAGCTGCGGAGCTGGGCTGAGAGGTGGCAGATGGAGTTTAATGCGGAAAAGTGTGAGGTGGTTCACTTTGGAAGGAGTAACAGGAATGCAGAGTACTGGGCTAATGGCAAGATTCTTGGTAGTGTAGATGAACAGAGAGATCTCGGCATCCAGGTACATAAATCCCTGAAAGTTGCCACCCAGGTTAATAGGGCTGTTAAGAAGGCATATGGTGTGCTAGCCTTTATAAGCAGGGGGATTGAGTTTCGGATCCACAAGGTCATGCTGCAGCTGTACATAACTCTGGTGCGGCCACACCTGGAGTACTGCGTGCAGTTCTGGTCACCACATTATAGGAAGGATGTGGAAGCTTTGGAAAGGGTTCAGAGGAGATTTACTAGGATGTTGCCTGGTATGGAGGGAAGGTCTTACGAGGAAAGGCTCAGGGAATTGAGGTTGTTTTCGTTAGAGAGGAGAAGGCTGAGAGGTGACTTAATAGAGACATATAAGATGGTCAGAGGGTTAGATAGGGTGGACAGTGAGAGTCTTTTTCCTCGGATGGTGATGACCAACACGAGGGGACATAGCTTTAAATTGAGGGGTGAGAGATATAGGACAGATGTCAGAGGCAGTTTCTTTACTCAGAGAGTAGTAGGGGTGTGGAACGCCCTGCCTGCAATAGTAGTAGACTCGCCAACTTTAAGGACATTTAAGTGGTCACTGGATAGACATATGGATGAAAATGGAATAGTGTAGGTCAGATAGGCTTCAGATGGTTTCACAGGTCGGCGCAACATCGAGGGCCGAAGGGCCCGTACTGCGCTGTAGTGTTCTATGTTCTATGTTCTATGAATGCTGAGGTAGAGCGAGCTTCCCCAGCAGAGCATCAGCAATAACATTGTTTATTCCCAGTTGCTGACATCTTTCTCCCAGATAAGGGGGCCGCACGGTAGCATGGTGGTTAGCATAAATGCTTCACAGCTCCAGGGTCCCAGGTTCGATTCCCGGCTGGGTCATTGTCTGTGCGGAGTCTGCACGTCCTCCCCGTGTGTGCGTGGGTTTCCTCCGGGTGCTCCGGTTTCCTCCCACAGTCCAAAGATGTGCAGGTTAGGTGGATTAGCCATGATAAATTGCCCGTAGTGTCCTAAAAAGTAAGGCTGGGGGGGGGTTGTTGGGTTACGGGTATAGGGTGGATACGTGGGTTTGAGTAGGGTGATCATTGCTCGGCACAACATCGAGGGCCAAAGGGCCTGTTCTGTGCTGTACTGTTCTATGTTCTATCTAAGTCCAACTTATCGCAAGTTCAGTGAAGGAGAATAACGTCTGGAAAAGTACTAAAGAACAGCAGAGGCTTGACAAGGGTGAAAGTTTCAGAGTTGTGTACTTTCCATTATGGCAGCGAGACATTTCCTCAAACAGCCAACATGCTAATTCCCGTCTTTAGTACTCGAGCCTTGCAATTTTCAACGGCAGTCTGCACTCCCACAGCCTCAAGAACTTTACTCACATCATTCAAAAGGCTATAATTACTCCACATCTCAAACCTCCCCCCACCCAAACACCCGGCTTCAAGGCAAAATGCTTTGTTTCTGCGGCGAGAGAGACCAGTGAGAACGGCTGAGCTTCAGCCGGAAAAAGAGACATGCTGTCAAAGTTTTTTGCCTTGCACTCATCGTACAGATGAGAAAATGTCAAACTTCCCAGGAGGCAACAATTTATACCGCGTGAGATTGGCAAGTTGGTTGGGGCAACGCCTCCACCAGTCAGACTCAACTTGGCAACCAATCAGCACTCTTTTCTCATATGGTATAAATTGTTGTTCCCTTTGAACTTTGGTATTCTGTCATGATGAGTGCAAGATGAAAAATTTTGACAGCGTGTCTCTTATTTTTAGAAATACTCAAGCTCTGTACTACTAAGTGAGAACCAGTACTTCACTTTCATCATTCCTTCATTCTATCTTTCAGCATCTCGACGTTAAGCTCCAAAGTTCTCTCCCCAGAGCTCGGCCAGTAAACCTCGCCCTCTCCTTTAAAACCTACCGCTCTGATCAAATGATCAGTCACCATTGATGCCTCCTTTCATTGGCTCAATGTCAACTATTATCTGTGTTAAGTACCTTGGGTGGTTTTCCAACATCTAATATTCTGTACAGGTGCAAGTTGCGGCCGGATCAAAATTCGTTTTGACATTCCTTTCAGATTGGGATGTCGAGGTTGTCAAGGTGCTATTAATCAGTGCGCGTGGTGTATTCAGAACTACCTACAGGTCGACGACACGGGGGAAATTTCAGCAGCGATGGTCTGGGAAGCACTGAAGGCGGTGGTCAGAGGGGAGCTGAGCTCGATACGGGCCCATAGGGAGAAGGTGGGCAGGGCAGAGACGGACCGACTGGTTAAGGAGATACTACAGATCGATAGGAGATATGTGGGCACCCCAGAGGCAGGGCTCTTAAGGGAACGGCGGAGGCTACAGGCGGAGTTCGGCTTGTTAACCACAGGGAGGGCGGTGGAGCAGCTGAGAAAGGTGAGGGGGGCGATCTATGAGCATGGTGAGAAGGCCAGCAGAATGCTTGCACAGCAGCTTAGAAAGAGGGAGGCAGCCAGGGAGCTAGGGAAAGTAAATGATGGAGATGGGAACCTAGTTGGACATTCAGCAGGGGTGAATAAGGCATTTAGAATTTCTACAGTAGCTGTACTGGTCGAATTTCCCTTCGGGGCTGGAGGGGATGAGGCACTTCTTGGAGGGGCTGAGTTTCCCAAAGGTGGACGGGGAGCTGGTAGAAGGGCTGCGGGGCCATGCTCGGGTTGGGAGAGATAGTGGAGGGTCTGATGGCCATGCAGTCGGGTAAAGCCCCGGGGCCGGACGGGTACCCAGTGGAGTTTTATAAAAAATTCTCAGGGATATTGAGGCCGGTGTTGATGAGGATATTCAATGAGGCCAGGGGAAGACAGGTGTTGCCCCCGACGATGTCACAGGCCACGATTCTGCTGATTCTGAAGCGGGACAAGAACCCGGAGCTGTGTGGGTCCCACAGGCCGATATCCCTGTTGAATGTGGATGCCAAATTTCTGGCCAAAATGTTGTCCTCCAGAATTGAGGATTGTGTTCGAGACGTTATTGGGAGGACCAGACGGGGTTTGTTAAGGGTAGGCAGTTGGCGGCCAATGTAAGAAGGTTGTTAAATGTGATCATGATGCCCCCAGAAGGTAGGGAGGTGGAGGTAGTGATCACAATGGATGCAGAAAAGGATAGAATGGGATTGTCTGTGGGAGGTACTGGGAAGGTTCGGATTTGGGTGGGACTTTATTGATTGGGTCAGGTTGCTGTATCAGGCTCCTGTGGCAAACGTAAGGACAAATAGGACAACATTGGGCTATTTTAGACTGCACCGGGGGTTGAGTCAGGGATACCCCCTCTCCCCACTGTTGCTCGTGCTAGCTATAGAGCCGTTGGCAATTGCTCTGAGAGCCTCAAGGGGCTGGAAGGGGCTGGTCCGGGGTGGGAGTGGGGGGTGGGGGGGGTGGAGCACAGAGTCTCGCTCTATGCAAACAACCTGCTTCTGTATGTATCAGACCCAATAGAGGGGATGGAAGAAATCATGAGGATTCTAGGGGAATTTGGCTGGTTTTCGGGGTATAAGCTAAATCTGGGGAAAAGTGAGATGTTTGCGGTCCAGGCGAGGGGACAGGAGAGGCGATTGGGGGAGCTGCCGTTTAGATTAGTTGGGAGAAGCTTTAGGTACCTAGGCGTTCGAAGTGGCGCGGGAATGGGACTGGCTGCACAAGTTAAATCTGGCCCGACTAGTCGACCAAATGAAGGACGATTTTCGGAGATGGGACGCGCTTCCATTGTCACTGGCTGGGAGGGTGCAGACGGTGAAGATGACCGTCCTCCCGAGATTCCTGTTTGTATTTCAGTGTCTCCCCATTTTTATTCCGCGGTCCTTTTTTAAACGGGTCAACAAAGTGATCACTGGCTTTGTTTGGGCGGGTAAGACCCCGTGGGTAAGGAAGGTAATACTTGAGCAGAGTCGGGGAGAGGGCGGGCTGGCGCTGCCAAATTTTAGCAACTATTACTGGGTGGCGAATATAGCCATGATCAGGATGTGGGTGGTGGGGGAGGGGCGGCGTGGGTGCGTATGGAGGCGGCTTCATGCAAGGGCACCAGTTTGGGGGCGTTGGTAACTGCGCCCCTGCCATTCCTGCCGGCACGGTACTCCACCAGCCCCGTGGTGCTGGCGGCCCTGAGTGTCTGCGGGCAATGGAGGAGACATGTGAGAGCAGAGGGAGCATCGGTCTGGTCCCCAATCTGTAATAATCACCGGTTTGCCCCGGGAAGTATGGATGGGGGGTTCCGGATATGGCAGAGAGCAGGGATTGAGAGGATGGGGGATATGTTTATAGAGGGGAGCTTCCCTAGCTTGAGGGAGCTGGAGAAGAAGTTTGGGTTGGCGAGGGGAAACAAATTCAGGTATCTGCAGGTGTCAACCTTCCCGCTCCTACCGCTAAGGGAGATTCAGGACAGGGTAGTTTCCAGAGGGTGGGTAGGAGAAGGGAGGGTCTCGGACATTTACAAGAAACTTATGGGGTCGGAGGAGACGCAGACCGAGGAGCTGAAGCGCAAGTGGGAGGAGGAGCTGGGAGGAGAGATAGAGGACGGTTTGTGGGCGGACATTTTGAATAGAGTCAACGCGTCCGCAACATGTGCCAGGCTCAGCCTGATACAATTCAAGGTTGTTCATCGGGCTCACGTGACAGTGGCCCGGATGAGCAGATTCTTTGGGGTGGAAGACAGGTGCGCAAAATGTACGGGAGGACCAGCGAACCATGTCCACATGTTCTGGGCATGCCCGAAGCTGAGGGGATTTTGGCAGGGGTTTGCGGACTTCATGTCCACGGTGTTAAAAACAAGGGCGGCATCGAGTCCAGAGGTGGCAATTTTCGGGGTGTCGATAGACCCGGGAATCCACGAGAAAGAGGCAGACGTTCTGGCCTTTGCTTCCCTGGTATCCCGGAGACGGATACTATTAGCTTGGAGGGACTCAAAGCCCCCGAAGTCAGAGACCTGGCTATCAGACATGGCTAGCTTTCTCTGTTTGGAGACAATCAAGTTTGCCTTGAGAGGGTCACTGTTAGAACATAGAACATAGAACAGTACAGCACAGAACAGGCCCTTCGGCCCTCGATGTTGTGCCGAGCAATGATCACCCTAATTAAACCCACGTAACCCGTATACCCGTAACCCAACAATCCCCCCATTAACCTTACACTACGGGCAATTTAGCATGGCCAATCCACCTAACCTGCACATCTTTGGACTGTGGAGGAAACCGGAGCACCCGGGGGAAACCCACGTACACACGGGGAGGACGTGCAGACTCCACACAGACAGTGACCCAGCCGGGAATCGAACCTGGGACCCTGGAGCTGTGAAGCATTGATGCTAACCACCATGCTACCGTGAGGCCCCACGCTTCGTTAGGGTTCACCCGGAGGTGGCAACCGTTCGTCGACTTCTTCGCGGAAAATTAATCGTCAGCAGAAGTGGGGGGGGGGGGGGAGCTTCTTGTAGTTTTGTAACTCTGAGGAAGTGTCTTACAATAAACCAGCTTGAACCAGACCAGACTGGATTGCTTTTTCCATCCCAGCTCTTGGTTTTAAGTAACTCGGGCGAAGGCTGATGGCAATAGCGTAAGGCATGAGCAGCATTAAAGAGAGATCGAGATCAGCAAAGAGCCATCTTTCCGAGCAGCCTCGATGATTGGATGAATGTATCACCCACAAAGGTGATCCCGGCCCTCAGAGCGAGATTAACATGGAGGTCCATGTACACCAAGGCCCTCTCAAGGAATGATCACTGAAGAGAGAAAACGATCCTCATAATCCTTTTAGCCCCAATATCTGGAACTGTATTGACCCTATTAACCCACCCGGTGTTACTTCTCTTCAAAGATGGCAACAAGATACGCCCAAGAGAAAAACATGAAGAGGTGGAGATAGTTATTACTGGGTCAGGTCCAAGTCCCAGGACCTGATAGAAGTCTACAACCTGATGAGGGGCGTGGGCAGAGTGGATAGTCAGCAGCATTTTCCCAGAATGGAAGAGTCAATTACTAGGGGACACAAGTTTAAGGTGAGAGGGGCAAAGTTCAGAGGAGATGCGCGAGGGAAGTTTTTTTACACAGAGGGTAGTGGGTGCCTGGAACTCGCTGCCGGAGGAGGAGGTGGAAGCAGGGACGATCTTGACAAATACATGAATAGGATGGGAATAGAGTGTTATGGGAGCGGCGTTTTCAGAACCCCAAAACGTATCATGGAGTTCAACCAACCTCTCCCTTTAATGTATTGTTGCTTTTGAAGCTCACGGCTTGGTCTCCAGGTGTGGTATTACAATTATGGACACGTGGGTTTTTAAACACAACACAATGTTTATTCCATGAATTCAACTTAACCTTCTTAAATAAACATTGGATCCCTTAACTTAAAATAATACAACATTAAATAATTCCTCAAAATGTTCCTTCAAACCTCCGTAAAGACTTAATACCTTTAAACAGAAACACATCAGGTTAAAGACATTACTATTATGAGGTTAAATCACCCAAATGATTCAGAGATAGTCTTTCCTGGCAGAGATCACAGCAGATCCCGCTCACTGCAAACACAGACACACCCCAAGCTCTTTTTCTCAAACCCCGGCTTTCTCCTTTCAAACAGCTCACAGCAAACCAGCCAGGCACTTTTCAGCTGCTCTCTCTCAAACTGAAACCAAAAGTAGAAGTGAGCTCAGCTCCCCCCACCCTCTGACATCACTTTAGTAACGTGAGCTGCTCCATTTCTTAAAGGAACATTGCTTAAACATCCATTTCTTAAAGGTACTCTCACATGACAAGAGGAATACGGACCCCGGAAGTGTAGAAGGTTTTAGGTTAGACAGGCAGCATGGTCGGCACAGGCTTGGAGGACCGAAGGGCCTGTTCCTGTGCTCTACTCTTTTTTTGCTCTTTGTTCTTTGTTATTTGACAACAGTTCAAACAGAAATGAAAATAGAAGAATAAGGCTAGAAATGCACCATCAGTTTCCAGCGTTGGTTTTTGAAACCTATGCGTGGGGTTCTCTGTTCCTGAGACTATGTGTTGATGCCAGAGCAGGATTCGTGGAGTTCCATGATAGAAAAATTGGCGCCGCACCTGGACCGATTTAGCAACCTTTGAGGGGCTGGCACCGGTGCCACGTGGAACACCATCAATTCCAGTGGGATTCACCAACGCCATTGCGGGATTCACCGGGTCCGTGATTGACGCTCGGGCGGCTGACAAGCTGCAGCCGCACACACACATTACACTCCCCACACACGCTCATCCCAGCCAACAAGATGGCACTGGTTGCGCTGGAGCGCGCCCATCCCGCTGATGGGTCGGCTGGGGCTAGAGGGCACCTAGGGGAGGGGTGGCCTGGGGGGGACGGGACCCCCTATACGACCCCTGGCCCTAAGTGCACAGTGGGCAGTCAGCGGCATGTGCAGCTGCATGGCTGCCTTGCCGGCTGCGGCAATGATGCTCCGTGCCCGTCCACCCCGATCCAACAACCCACCTCCTGGCCACCGCCCGCTACTCCCCCCTGACCCTGGCAAAAGCCCCCCCGGCCAGCGGTACAACTGTCAGCAAACTGTGGCGATGTTGGACACTTTCCGTTCCCCCTCTCTTCCCCCCCAGCAGCCACAGCGCCGGTTTACCAGTTTTCTGTGAAAGTACAAGTGAACATCGCTGTCGGGAGCTCCCTCCAGCGGAGGTGGAGAATCACGGAAGCCCCGGAGAATACCAGGCCAGGCCTGTTAGCGATATGCCACAACGGCGTTTACTGCAAGTGCGCACTGGAACACACTGACGCCGCTGTCGAGGCGACGGAGAATTGTGATTTGGCGTGAAACCACGCCTGCCACGATTCCGGCGTCAAAACCAATTCAACGCCCAATCCCGTTTCCCGATTCCAACATCGGCCAACGGAGAATTCCGTCCATTGACTGTTAAGGATCGAGGGAAGTAAAGATTTCCACAGTTTCTGAGTTTGGGATTTTCTGTTTCTAAAAATGTCGTCCCAACTCGGAGATGTTGATGTGAATGCTCTGGTGTGTATCGAGGGACAACTGAGGCGACATTTTCCACGATATTTGAATTTTAAAAATGAAAAGAACTCAAAGCAGCAACTGAGGAGAATTAAAAACTATTCTAAACTAAAGCAAGCACCCAAATTTGGAGAATGATTAAAGACAAAAGGAGCGATTTCCCAAACCCCCCATTAGATCGATTAGTACCTGACAGAGCAGTATTAAAAGGAGAATTAAATCAGTCCTCCACCTTCTCCAATCTCAATTGCCTATTATATCCCCATCTGATTTTCTTAATCTTCAATACTTATCAAATTCCCTTTTTAAATGATTACCCCCTGTCCCAATGGACTCCTGCAATAAAGGCTTCCATGCTCTGATAACTCTGTGTGAAAAACAATTCTGCCAACTTTTCCTGTTTTGTTCTTCACTTGCGAGGTGAGAAGAAAACTTTTTCACGAGGCGAGCGGTGGGGGTGGTTTCAAAGGGGACTTTCAGGAGGGCCTTAGATGATCGGATGGAACCAATGCGCAGGGGTGCGGGGGGGGGGGGGGGGGGGGGGTTAGGTGGATGATACGAAGACATAATACTCGTTTGGAGAGCTGGTACAGACACACTGGGCTGAATGGCCTCCCTTCCGCATCCTAACAATTCTGAGATTCACCTGATTACACTGGGTCCAGACCCTCACCAAACAAGTTACAAGCGGATACCGGACTAGCCCCCAGTTTATGTTCAGACAACGGACGGGAAACCCCCAAACAAATTTGTAATTTGCAAAAACTGTGAGGAAAGGTTACTTTAGCCCAGGAGAGATGACTCTGACCAATTGGTATCTTTTATGTTAAAACAAACTTTAATGTAAACACAGAATTTACCACATCAACATCAAATAAATACTTTGGCAATGAATAGTTAAACTGTTCTGAAATAAAAGGAAAAACCTTAACTTATGCCCGATACCTTCACTATATATATTCCAACCAGGCAACCCAATGCAGTTCAAAATACACCCATAAACAAAGTTAGCATTCAGGGTTACTTGCTGCTTTTTGTGCAGACCTTTGGCGAGAGACCCTTTCAGGAACAACCTGAAAATCCTTCTGTCTTGTCAGGCTCAAATCCTACAGCAAAACTGCTAAAACCACAGGTGCGGCTCCTCAGATTAATGATATCATCTGTATCGCACAAAGATGTCCCATGACCTGCTTAGCCAGGAGTAAACACCATCCCTCATTAATTATCTATATGTCAGGGAGCCTCATAGACATAGAACAGTACAGCACAGAACAGGCCCTTCGGCCCTAATGTTGTGCCGAGCAATGATCACCCTACTCAAACCCATGTATCGACCCTATACCCGTAACCCAACAACCCCCCCCCCCCCTCCCCTCACTTTTTTTTAGGACACTACGGGCAATTTAGCATGGCCAATCTACCTAACCTGCACATCTTTGGACTGTGGGAGGAAACCGGAGCACCCGGAGGAAACCCACGCACACACGGGGAGGACGTGCAGACTCCGCACAGACAGTGACCCAGCCGGGAACCGAACCTGGGACCCTGGAGCTGTGAAGCATTTATGCTAACCACCATGCTACCGTGCTGCCCCTCCTGTCTATAAACAATATTCCGTTAGCTATCTCTCTGTCAACAAGTAAATAGTTAAAATCAATGATTATCTTACTTTTATGACTCCTTAATCACAGATTTAGCAGACATATTGCTTGCATGTGTTTGAACGCAGGATTTATAATAACATCACTGCAACAAAATATAAAATGTAATATATGTAATTATTTTACATTCATCACAACGCTTACAAATTTTTTCGAAACTCTCCCTCTCAACTATTCAGCGGCAAGAAAAAATCTTCCAATATTTTGACCCTTTCTCTGCATTTATAACTCCCTGGTTCTGATGTCATCGAGGACCAACAACAGATGGACTGTCGCAGTGTTAGAAAACGGTTCATCACCACCTTGCCAAGGGTAATTAAGAATGAGTACAAAATGTTGGCCATGACAGAGACACATAAAAGAATAGAAAATACATCCAGTGCCTTGTGCACTGCACAAAGAACTCAGACAGGAGAGGGAGACATGAACAATGTGATTAGCATTGGTTTCATTAAGGATCTAGGCGGTTCTAGTGCAGTATTATGATCCCGTGCCAGACCGCCAGGAGTGACTTCACAGAGAAATAGGGATATGGTATATTAACACAAACCTCCTCACTAATGCAGTATTAAAATATCTTTAACATCGCACCAGAAAACAGCTTACAATTACCTTTGAACAATGCTAATCAATACAGTGACACAATAACCCTCAACTGCTATCTTTACTTCCACGCAAACAACAAAACCATCTCAGGTTTCAATCCACTTTTAAATACAGTTAGCTCTCAGGAGCACTTATCATAGAATTTACAGTGCAGAAGGAGGCCATTCAGCCCATCGAGACTGCACCGGCTCTTGGAACGAGCACCCTACCCAAGGTCAACAACTTCACCCTATCCCCATAACCCAGTAACCCCACCCAACACTAAGGGCAATTTTGGACACTAAGGGCAATTTATCATGGCCAATCCACCTAACCTGCACATCTTTGGACTGTGGGAGGAAACCGGAGCATCCGGAGGAAACCCACGCACACACGGGAGGATGTGCAGACTCCGCACAGTGACCCAAGCCGGAATTGAACCTGGGACCCTGGAGCTGTGAAGCCATTGTGCTATCCACAATGCTACCGTGCTGCCCTTGCAGTACAGAGATGTCTGGATACTCCACTTTGAGAAAGAGAGATCTTTTGCGACTGCTTTAAGGAAAGAGACCTGACCCCCCTGTCAGAATAATGGAGAATCTCTGGCTGTATCTCTTCAGAAACCTTTTCATCTCACCTCCCGGCCCAAAATCTTAAACTCTGAAAACCTCAATACCTGACTGCTTCAATTCCTGACTCCTTCCATTAACTACATCATCTCACTAAACTGAACACAATGTCTCTGATTAACTACTCCACAGAGAAGCCTCTTAATATAGATAAAAGTCCATTAGCCCAAACTTTTACGATGCTTTAATTGCACCTCTGGCTCCAAAACACCTCGCCATCTTGCAAACCAGGATTTTA
This sequence comes from Scyliorhinus canicula, assembly GCF_902713615.1. NCBI lineage: Eukaryota > Metazoa > Chordata > Chondrichthyes > Carcharhiniformes > Scyliorhinidae > Scyliorhinus > Scyliorhinus canicula. Next base: position 5,245,322 of record NC_052172.1, read on the forward strand.
AAAAACGTGATCGCAGCAGTCATCCACACACTAATCCAGACTTTTAACTCTTACGACACCAACTACATTCAATACAATATATCCAGAATTCCTATGTCCTTCACATGGAAACTCCGGGTGTGAGTCCAATGCCAGGACGTGTTGGCCACGGAAAGAGCATTCACGCATGGTTCAACAGGCTGATAATCAGTTCGGGAACCCTTCCACCACTCTCCACCCCCCCCCCCCTCCCCGCTATTCCCCAAAGTGAAAAAACAGTGTGGGAGTGAAGATGCCCCCAAAAACACTATGGATCTGCATGGAGTTTATGAGCCAGTGCATGGAGACGGTAAAGTAAATGTGTGGCAATGAATTTCTTGGACCTATTGCCAATGTGATAAATGTAACTCAACGCTCACAATTGGCAATTCCGTCGCAGTGATGATTAACTAACTTAATTGTGGGCAGCACGGTGGCACAGTGGTTAGCACTGCTGCCTACGGCGCTGAGGACCCGGGTTCGAATCCCGGCCCTGGGTCACTGTCCGTGTGGAGTTTGCACATTCTCCCCGTGTCTGGGTGGGTTTCACCCCCCCTACAACCCAAAGATGTGCAGGGTAGGTGGATTGGCCACGCTAAATTGCCCCTTAATTGGAAAAAAATAATTGGGTACGCTAAATTTGAAAAAAAACTAACTTAATTGTTCCAACACCCTCCAAACTAAACTTATAGGAGATGTGGGAATAATAGTTTGTTTGACTGGGTCTTGGGTCATCGGATTAGCAGTTCACGTTCCAGCCATCCTTTCGAAGATTTGCACCATGGAGATTGATGGCTAAGGTGTGGGATCAGGGCGCTTGGAAGCGTTGTAGCCTCCTGGGGTACGTCCAGACCAAAGCAGCCGACAACTCTCGGTTCAATTATATCAAATGTGCTCAATCGATATGGTGCAGCCAGATTTGGTCGCCACACTCAACTGTGAGGCAGCACGGTATCACGGCCAATCCACCTAACCTGCACGTCTTTGGACTGTGGGAGGAAACCGGAGCACCCGGAGGAAACGCACGCACACGCGGGGAGAACGTGCAGACTCTGCACAGTGACCCACGCCGGGAAACTAACCTGGGACCCTGGAGCTGTGAAGCAACTGTGCTAACCACTGTGCTGCCCAATGTTTAGTTAATGTGGCTTTTAATGTGTTTTTTTTAGGCTTGATATGTCGATCGTCTTTTGAACTTTCAGAACCTATTGAAACAATCAGCTCACGTGAAATTAATTCTGTAACACGAAATGAAACGAATGAAAAATGAAAATCGCTTATTGTCACGAGTAGGCTTCAAATGAAGTTACTGTGAAAAGCCCCTAGTCGCCACATTCCGGCGCCTGTTCGGGGAGGCTGGTACAATATCTGAATCTGAACTTGAAATCAGTGTGTGATTTTAACGTACCAGGTTCCGGTACTTTCTTCAGTATTTTATCCAACTTGGGAACACCCCGCCCCCCCCCGCCCCCCCCCCGCCCCCCCCCCACCCCCCCCCCCGCCCCCCCCACCCCCCCACCCCCCCCCCCCGCCCTCCCCCCCCCCCCACCACCCGTGTATTTCCACAAAGTATTCCCACATCATCCTTCAGGCCCGAGAACCTTTTGTCCATCGCCAGGTTTCGGTGAAGTTTGGAATGGCCACCTGATCTCCCTTCTCCAGGAGGAGTTCACGGCCTGGGAGACAGCGAGGGAAGACATCGGTGTCTGCGGAGGGGCCATGAGGGCCGGTGAGCTCACACGCTGGGCCAATCGGCTCACAGGTAACGACTGGGAACACTTTGGCATCAGCTGGAGCAGGGGGCGTCCAATCTGGGTCCCAGAAAATAGAATTCCCGGCAGAATTCCGGAACAGCATCCGGAATCTGGGATTTTACCAAATGGACTCCAGTGGTCGAGGAATGTGACTTCTCGAGGGAAAGTAGGGAAGTGCAGGGAATCCTGGCCTTGACATCGACACCATTCCTGAGCAAATCTCCCCTTCCCGAACCCGCAATCCTGTTTTAAGTTCTCCGCAGAGGCTGCCAACAAACCTTTCCAGGATTTTCAGGGCTGAAGTCTGTACGACTATCACGATAAAAGTCTTAAAATGTGAAGTCTAGATGTGCGGGCCTTTGAGTCGGTCACCGGGAAATTCACATCTCGTTTTAGAAGTTATCGGTCTCTGCGGGGAACTGTTATGTTGAGGGAGAAGTATTTGCCAGCAAAGTTCCCCCGTTCCCCTTCCAAATAAGGGGCTGAATTCTCCATTGGTGTTCCCGCCGGCATGGCAACACCTGGTGAGCCGGTCTACTCCCATTCCCTTGATCATACTGCTGGGGTATGAGGGCGCCATGGTGGCACAGCGATTAGCACTGCTGCCTCACAGTGCCAGGGACTCGGGTTTGATTCCAGCCTCGGATGACTGTGTGGAGTCTGCACGTTCTCCCCCTGTGTGTGTGGGTTTCCTCCGGGTGCTCCGGTTTCCTCCCACAGTCCAAAGATGTGCGGGTTAGGTGGATTGGTCAGGATAAATTGCTCCTCAGTGTCGAGGAATGTGCAGGTTATATTACGGGGAAGGGCTGGGGGAGTGAGCCTGGGTAAAATGTTCTTTCAAAGGGTCGGTGCACACTTGATGGGCCGAATGGCTTCATTCTGCACTATAGGAATTCTATGATTGTATGGTTCCCTGAGGAGCGACCGGGTGATCGCAGAGGGGGAGTGGGGCATCACAGAGGGGGGTGGGGCATCACAGAGGGGGTGCGGCATCGCAGAGGGGGTGGGGCATCACAGAGGGGGTGGGGCCTCGCAGAGGGGGTGGGGCCTCGCAGAGGGGGTGGGGCATCTCAGAGGGGGTGGGGCATCACAGAGGGGGTGGGGCAGAGCATTGGAGGGGCAGAGCGTCACAGAGGGGGCGGAGCTTCACAGAGGGGGTGGGGCATCATAGAGGGGGTGGGGCATCACAGAGGGGGTGGAGCATCGCGGAGGAGATGGGGCATCGCAGAGGGGGTGGGGCATCGCAGAGGGGGTGGGGCATCATAGAGGGGGTGGGGCATCACAGAGGGGGTGGAGCATCACGGAGGAGATGGGGCATCGCAGAGGGGGTGGGGCATCGCAGAGGGGGTGGGGCATGGCAGAGGGGGTGGGGCATCATAGAGGGGGTGGGGCATCACAGAGGGGGTGGAGCATCGCGGAGGAGATGGGGCATCACAGAGGGAGTGGAGCATCATGAAGGGGCGGAGCATCTCAGAGGGGGTGGAGCATTGCAGAGGGGGTGGAGTGTAACAGAGGGGGTGGGGCATCGCAGAGGGGCGGAGCATCACAGAGGGGGCGGAGCATGATGTGTCCAGCCTGAATGGGGCCTTTGGTGTGGGGTGCAAACTCCGATATCGTCGCCAGCGAGACACTCATAGAAGAATAGAACAGTACAGCACAGAACAGGCCCTTCGGCCCTCGATGTTGTGCCGAGCCATGATCACCCTACTCAAACCCACGTATCCACCCTATACCCGTAACCCAACAACCCCCCCCTTAACCTTACTTTTTGTAGGACACTACGGGCAATTTAGCTTGGCCAATCCACCTAACCCGCACATCTTTGGACTGTGGGAGAAAACCGGAGCACCCGGAGGAAACCCACGCACACACGGGGAGGACGTGCAGACTCCACACAGACAGTGACCCAGCCGGGAATCGAACCTGGGACCCTGGAGCTGTGAAGCATTTATGCTAACTACCATGCTACCCTGCTGCCCCCGAGCGAGGGACCAGAACATGGCGACCGAATCAGCGCTGGGCGGGCAAATCGCGATTTTCCATTGCGCCCGATCACAATACTCACTGCCGGTGTGGCGGAGGGGGGAATTCAGACCAAGATAATTTACACCCACCTGTGAGGGCAGACAGAAATCAGGCCCGTCGCCGCTCCGCCAATTCTCCGGGACTCGAGAATCAGCGGATCACGGAGTACGCCACCTACTGCCAGTCAGGATGCTGGCGTGGCGGCTGCGGACTCAGTCCGGGTTCGCCCTAGTTAGGCGGGGGGGGGCGGAGGGATTGGACACTGGGGGGGGGTGGGGGCATTATAGGCGGCCGGGGGGTTGATCCATGCGGTCAGATGCTCAGGCGCGCGGCCGGGTCGGGAAACTCTAATTTCCGCGGTCAGAGTCCGCCATGAAGGTCGGCGTGGCTGCTGGAGGCCACCGCTCTGCGCATGCGCGGACTCCGACCCGGAAGTGCGGGGGGGGGGGGGGGGGGAGCGTATCCGCAGCTAAAGCTGTGAGAGTTACTCCGGGTCCCAGCTCGCCCCCTGCAGGGCATTGAATTAGCTGATCTTTTTCCCAGGAATCCCCAGGGTAAAAACCCCAGCGTTTGACCGCCGGCGTGGAGACATCGTCCTACTTTGGGAGAATCCAGCCCAATACCTCTGGCAGAGCAGCACTCCTTCATCACTGCGTCACTGGGTGCCATGAGGGGGGGCTTGAACCAACTGACCTTTAACTCGTGCAAGAATACCGTGCACCGAGGCTGAAACCTTCACCGTGACTCATGAGGGACATCCCAGTCAAACCGAAACACTGGGTCTCAATGCATAGCAACCTTTCCAAATATTCTTTCACGGGAATTGTGAGCTGGTCGCCATTTTGAGAGGTGGGGAGTCAGGGGGGGTGAATGTCCCACCACTGGATTAACAGCCTCTGACCTGCCCGTGCAGCCAGAGTATTTATACGGCTGGGTCCAGTTCAGTTTCTGGCGAATGGTAACCCCGCCAGGGTGTTGATGGTGGGGGAATTCAGTGATAGTAAAGCGGCTGAATGGCATGGGGCCGATGGTTAGATTCTCTCCTGTTGGCGATGGTCATTGCCTGGCACTTGCGTGGAACAGATGCTCCTTCCCTCTTGTCAGCCAAGCCTGAATGTTGCCCAGATCTTGCTGCGCACATAAAAATTCTGCCGCAAATGTATTCACTTCAACAGGATAATTGAATATTTCAGAATATGGGCTCCACCACTCGATGTTCTCATCCTGCAGTCGCACGGAGCCAAATATTCCTGCGATTTTTACAATGGAAAAGGGGAGGATAAGCACAATGTGCCACAAAACCCTCAGCACCACCTACCTCGCTTCTGCTGTTAAACAAGATGTCTCTGAGCTCAGCCTGTTTCCTTCTGGGTTTCGGAGCACTCCCAGCGCTAAACTGTTGCTCCAGGGTACTTGCTATTCACCGTGTTCCCTGTGCAGTTCCAGAACATTCCGGGCAGAGCACGTGGCGAGCTTCTTTTCGACGTTGTTTCCTCTGAAATCCAGGGTTGAATGTCGGTTCCTTCGATGGGTGTCACCGATGTTTGGCACCCTCCGTGTTTGGGGGAGCAAAGGGTTTGGCTTCTTAATCCTTTGCGAATGTCTGCGCACGTATCAATAATGACTCTATACTTCATTTACTACCCTGGGCAGCACGGTTCCGATCTCCTCGCTGCAAGATTTCTTTGTGGGAGTTTTAAAGGAGAGGCTTGCAGGCCACCAAGGTACAAACAAACAAGATAAAAGCAAATTACTGTGGATGCTGGAATCGGAAACAGAAAATACTGGGCTATCTCAGCGGGTCTGATAGCATCTATCGAGAGAGAGTGGACTTAACGTTTCGAGTCTGGATGACTCTTTGACTAAAAGCTGGAAAGAGCTGGAACTGGGGTCGGATTTGTACTGTAGTGGGGGAGGGGGGGCGCTGGATAGGGGGCCAGTCCTTGCTCAGCGACTGTCTGCATCTATCCTCTCCACCAATCACTGGCCCACTGCTCCACGCCCCTCAACCACAGGATAAATCTGACCCTATTTCTAGTTCACCCTAACTGTGACCAACAAACAAGAGCTTTATTGGAAAGGTGTTTCCTCTCCAGTCTGTTAGGATAGACTGCCCGCTTGCCCGCCCATACGGCCAAGGGCGTCATCAGTGCGTCATGTGATCGGACTCCTCATGTGACCTCACTCCAACTAGGAACCAACATCAACACACAAGGATGGCGCAGCGCTCCCCCAGTGATGCAGGGGAGTCTCCTCGGAATTGTCCTCGGCCTCAGCCTCCGGAGCGGGGAGTAGAATCCACAATCTGCTGATTCACAGGCACTGAGTCACGTGACATGCTAAGGGGCACCGGGAGGCAGCCATTTTGGGGCACTATCCTGGCGTCTCTGATTGGTGCTATTTTAAGGCCTGTGTTCACCACGGCAGATTAAAGCAAAGGAAAATTGAGTATCAGGGGCATAAATAAAGTGTTTTTTAAACCTTGTGAAGTCTCGGGGGAAGGCAGGACCTTGTGCCAAAAATATTCCAGCGGAACATTCCATTTGCTGACGACAGCTCAATGTAGAAAATCAAATGTGGGAGCCTTCCAATTGCGATTGCGAGTTGCCAAATAATGGAAAGTCTCTTTGTGGAGGCTTCTTCAGTTGGATTTTATTATTTGAAGTTATTACTTGAAGGTTACCATGAAGGCCTACTAACTGAACCAGTCAAAAATAAATACCGTGACTACCAGGGCAGGTCAGAGGCCAGGAATTCTGGACAGTAACTCACCTCCTGACTCCCCAAAACCTGTCCACCTATTACGATCCCAGATCAAACCCAAGTAGTGGCTCAGAGACTGGACAGATACTCCAGTATGTTATTTTAATTCTGTAAGACTGTGAGGAAAGAATACATCTCTCCAGCAGCGATTATATGGGGCAGTAAGGATCTGTAAAACAAACCCTATTACTAACGCGGTGTTAACACCACACTATTCCCTACAGTACACCGCCCCTTCGAAAGAGCACCTTACCCACGCCCGCTCCCCCGCCCCTTCCCCATAACCCCACCTAACCTGCACATCTTTGGACTGTGGGAGGAAACCGGAGCACCCGGAGGAAACCCACGCCCACACGGGGAGGCTGGTATCCCCACGCAGACACGGGGAGAACGTGCAGACTCCGCACAGACAGTTACCCAAGCCGGGAATCGAACCTAGGACCCTGGCGCTGTGAGGGAGCAGTGCTAACCACTGTGCTGCCGTGCTGCCCCAGCACTGCGCCACCCTAACACCGTGCTGCCCCAGCACTGCGCCACCCTAACACTGCGCCACCCTAACACCGTGCTGCCCCAGCACTGCGCCACCCTAACACCGTGCTGCCCCAGCACTGCGCCACCCTAACACCATGCTGCCCCAGCACTGCGCCACCCTAACACTGCGCCACCCTAACACCGTGCTGCCCCAGCACTGCGCCACCCTAACACCGTGCTGCCCCAGCACTGCGCCACCCTAACACCATGCTGCCCTACCCCATGCCACCCTAACACCATGTGACCCTACCATCATGCCACCCTAACACTGTGCCACCCTAACACTGTGCCACCCTAACACTGTGCCACCCTAACACTGTGCCACCCTAACACTGCCACCCTACCACCGTGCCACTCTAACACTGTGTCACTCTAACACTGTGTCACTCTAACACTGTGCCACCCTGACACTGTGCCACCCTGACACTGTGCCACCCTAACTCTGTGCCACCCTGACACTGTGCCACCCTAATACTATGCCACCCTAACACTGTGTCACTCTAACTCCGTGCCACCCTAACTCTGTGCCACCCTGACACTGTGCCACCCTAATACTATGCCACCCTAACACTGTGTCACTCTAACTCCGTGCCACCCTGACACTGTGCCACCCTAATACTATGCCACCCTAATACTATGCCACCCTAACACTGTGTCACTCTAACTCCGTGCCACCCTGACACTGTGCCACCCTAATACTATGCCACCCTAATACTATGCCACCCTAACACTGTGTCACTCTAACTCTGTGCCACCCTGGCACGAAGACACTGTGCCAAGATAACCTTTGTGTGGTTCTTCCTTTCGTTTAGTAAAGTGATGAGATGTCAAAGCGAGGCTCTTTGAGTTTACCAGACTTGTTATTTAAACTTTTGCCCCAGTTATTTATTGTTCGAAAGGTCAGCCTGATTTCCTAATATTGAATAACCCGGCTGAAGCAGGGGATACATGGAACAATGTCTTTACAGACTCCACGGGCAGTCCGCAATAAATGCAAACGTGGCGGTGAATATTCTGCGTGTGCCTGGCCCAGTTAATGGGTGAATATTCTGAATGTGTCCAGCCCAGTTAATGGGTGAATATTCTGTGTGTCTGTCCCAGTTAATGGGTGAATATTCTGCGTGTGTCTGGCCCAGTTAATGGGTGAATATTCTGTGTGTCTGGCCCAGTTAATGGGTGAATATTCTGCGTGTGTCTGTCCCAGTTAATGGGTGAATATTCTGAATGTGTCCGGCCCAGTTAATGGGTGAATATTCTGCGTGTGTCTGGCCCAGTTAATGGGTGAATATTCTGCATGTGTCTGTCCCAGTTAATGGGTGAATATTCTGCGTGTGTCTGTCCCAGTTAATGGGTGAATATTCTGCGTGTGTCTGGCCCAGTTAATGGGTGAATATTCTGCGTGTGTCTGTCCCAGTTAATGGGTGAATATTCTGAATGTGTCTGTCCCAGTTAATGGGTGAATATTCTGCATGTGTCTGTCCCAGTTAATGGGTGAATATTCTGCGTGTGTCTGGCCCAGTTAATGGGTGAATATTCTGCGTGTGTCTGGCCCAGTTAATGGGTGAATATTCTGCGTGTGTCTGGCCCAGTTAATGGGTGAATATTCTGCGTGTGTCTGGCCCAGTTAATGGGTGAATATTCTGAATGTGTCCAGCCCAGTTAATGGGTGAATAATCTGCGTGTGTCTGGCCCAGTTAATGGGTGAATATTCTGCCTGTGTCTGGCCCAGTTAATGGGTGAATATTCTGTGTGTGTCTGGCCCAGTTAATGGGTGAATATTCTGCGTGTGTCTGTCCCAGTTAATGGGTGAATATTCTGTGTGTGTCTGGCCCAGTTAATGGGTGAATATTCTGCGTGTGTCTGTCCCAGTTAATGGGTGAATATTCTGTGTGTGTCTGGCCCAGTTAATGGGTGAATATTCTGCGTGTGTCTGTCCCAGTTAATGGGTGAATATTCTGCGTGTGTCTGGCCCAGTTAATGGGTGAATATTCTGCGTATGTCCGGCCCAGTTAATGGGTGAATATTCTGCGTATGTCCGGCCCAGTTAATGGGACAATTTAGTGCGGTACCTGCAGATGAGTGTTCACAGTCTGAAGAGAGTTAGTTAAAGCCTGGCCGAACATAAATTCACAATTGTCGGTCCTACTGCTCAAATCCACTTAGTGCACAATAAATCTGTTCGGCAGTCAATAACCTCATCCACAGACTAGTGGAGAGTTTGTTTGCCTTCTGAACTGAGTCACATCTTGTGTGGCACATGATATAACTAGGATGTGAAATCCAGCATGGCTACGGATAAGGGTCCCAAATCCCTGGCCAGAGCAGATGACTGGGTCATTTCCCTCGTCTGTCACACTGTTGCACTTTAGCAAGTGACCCGGACTGATTTAACACATATCATTTGTATTGTGTAACTGTCCTCCACTCACTGTATTTAACTGGAGAAATAGTTCCACGCTAGTCAGGAGACTTTGCTGTCGTTTGGGTTATGAGCTCAGAGACTCTTGAAGGGAGCTTTGGGGCCAGGCACAGAGGTGAAGGTCCTTAGACATGGTCAACCACAGAGGAATTATGGAGCATTCTCTTCCATTTTGGCTGTCCCCAAAGGTTTTGTCACTGTCCTCTGCCTGCTCCGGGATGATGCGCAAGCCATGATCCTGGCCAACGGCTGGACCACAGATCCAATTCTCATTCGGGACCAAATCCGTGTCAAAGTACCAACACTCCCCCTCGCTGCAATGCTCCATCTCACTCTCGGCAAGCTCCCTTCTGCAGTGGAGCAGAACAAAGGGGGATCTGGTCAACCCTCTCCGGCTGGAGGCCAGATCCATGGTCATCCCTTTCTCCGTCATTGGACTACAGAATGCAGACGATGCCTGCGTCCACGCACGCTTGGAGAGCAAACTCCAAGCCATTGCCAACACCTTCATTGAGGTATATGTGAGCACGGGCCTGACACAAAACATTTGGCCTCACGGTAGCATGGTGGTTAGCATCAATGCTTCACAGCTCCAGGGTCCCAGGTTCGATTCCCGGCTGGGTCACTGTCTGTGTGGAGTCTGCACGTCCTCCCCGTGTGTGCGTGGGTTTCCTCCGGGTGCTCCGGTTTCCTCCCACAGTCCAAAGATGTGCGGGTTAGGTGGATTGGCCGTGCTAAATTGCCCGTAGTGTAAGGTTAATGGGGGGGGGATTGTTGGGTTACGGGTATACGGGTTACGTGGGTTTAAGTAGGGTGATCATTGCTCGGCACAACATCGAGGGCCGAAGGGCCTGTTCTGTGCTGTACTGTTCTATAATTCTATAATTCCCCGACCGACTTGCCCCTACTGCTCTCCAGTTATCAAAATGCTTGACAAGGCCTTGGACCATGTGAACTCTTTCCATACCTTGGGAGGATACTGTCAACAAGGGCAGACATCGACAATGAGGTTCAACACCATTTTCAGTGTGCCTGAGGAAGAGAGTGTGTCACCTCAGATCCAGCAACACGTTCATGGTGTACAGAGCAGTGGTAGCCACCCTGCCACATGGCTCAGTGGACTATGTACAGCAGACACCTCAAAACCCTGGAGAATTACCACCAGAGCCGCCACCCCAAGATTCTGCCAATCCATTGGCGGGACAGGCGCACCAATGTCGGTGCTCTTTCTCAGGCCAACATCCGTGGCACCGAAACATTGACCACGCGCTCGATCAGCTCTGCTGTACGCGCCACCTCGTCCACGCGCCCGACACAAGACTCCAGAAGCAAGTGCTCGACTCGGAGCTTCAACGTGGCAATCGAGTCCCAGGAGGGAAGAGGAAACGCTTCAAGGACACCCTCACAACTGCTCCGAAAAAGTGCCCACAAACTCCACTGACACTTGGGAATATCTGGCCCAAGGCTGCCTGAAGTGGAGGAAAAGGATCGGGGAGAAGCTGAACACAGTGGGCGGGATTCTCCGACCCTCCAAGCCAGAATCGCGCCTGGCACGTGGGCGGAGAATAGCCGTTCATGCCGGAGATCCGGCGCGACGGCGCTTCCGCGATTCTCCGCAGACCCGCCAGTCGTGCACACGCGCAGTCAACGCAGCGCCGATCGGGGGCCGTTGGAAAAGGGCCCCGCGGCTATTCTCCGCCGTTGACCAGCCAATTTCCCGCCGGTGTGGTTTACATGTGGTACCACCCTGCAGGAGCAGGGACCCACGGCCACGGTGGCGGTCCTGGTGGTATCTGACTCCGGGGGGGGGAGCCTCAGCCGTGGTCAGGCCCGCGAACGGGAGCCACCGATCGGCGGGCCCTCGCGATCTGGGAGGGACCTATCTTCCTCCGCCCGGGCCCGGTGTGTGGCAACCCGGAGAACCCACCCAGCTGCTCCTCCAACACCGCCTGCCCCACCTGTGACAGAGATTGCAGGCCACACTTTGGACTGTTCAGTCAACTGAGAACTCATTTTTAGCGTGGAAGCAAGTCTTCGCCGATCCCCAGGGGAGTGCCGAAGAAGAGGAGGTGAAAACAGAACCGTTGGGAACAGTCCTCATGCCTGGAACTGGCTGCCGGAGGAGGTGGTGGAAGCCGGGACGATAGTGACATTTAAGGGGCATCTTGACAAATACATGAATAGGATGGGAATAGAGGGATACGGACCCCGGAAGTGTAGAAGGTTTTAGGTTAGACGGGCAGCATGGTCAGCACAGGCTTGGAGGGCCGAAGGGCCTGTTCCTGTGCTGTACTTTCCTTTGTTCTTTGTTCTTCGATCTTTATAACCAATGGAACATTTTCCAGTCGAGTTAACAATGTTGTACAATGCCATTAAAGTAAAATTTGTACTTTCTGGCTCGTTTAATAGTCACATTGGGATGGCCTGTAAGCTGTAAGCTGCAGACAAGCTAAAACTGCATCATTTCGTTGCTGCTCTGAATATTAATGACCCAGACTGCATGTATATCGGATGATATTTGTGACCAGATGCCAACAATGGACGTCATCACTTTTCTCGGACATTTCTGTGATTGTCTGGTGAATTGACTGATGAATCTTGAAAGAGGGGGGGGGGAAAGTCTTGTGCATGATTGAGATTTAAATGGGGGTGAGGAGGGTTAAGGGGGCGCGGAAACAGTAAACCGGGACCCATGATTTACGTCGATAAAAGCAAGATGCTGGACAATCTCATCAGGTCTGATAGCATCTGCGGAGAGGGACGGGAGCTAACGTTTCGAGTCTGGGTGACTCTCTTTTGTCAAAGTAGCTGTTCTATTTATGTCCCATGATTTATTCCGCTGGCCCTGAACCCCTTCTCCATGCCCTCTAACCCCCCCTCCCTTGTAACCTTCCCCCAATCTGCAGTCATCCCTTTCCCCAACTCGCATTCCATCTTTCTGCACCCCCCCCAACTCCACTCCCCCCCCCCCCCCCCCCCCCCCCCCCCACTGTAGCCATCTGGGATGGCCACTTCCAATCAGGGACAGAGAAACTGGCAAAGCCTGGTGGGTAAAATGGACAAGCCAAGACTCAGGCAGGCTCAGAGCCTGAAATGCATATTTGTCAGCAAGAAGTCCAGACGGCATCGAAACCCCGTCCAATTAGCATTTTGATGGGGCCGATTAGCATTTGATGGCCCATCGTCACCAAAACAAAGGGCTGGTTCTCGAGCGACTGGGGCAGTCCCAGACATTTCGGCGCCACTCCCTGTTCAGGGGACGCGTAAACAACAGATTCAGTGGCCGCTTGAGACACACCCCCAGCCAGCCAGGCACCCGCCCACTTATTGGTTAGGAATCGATCGGCGTGATCAGGGATCACCCAATCAGTGGGGCCCAAACGGAAGGACCGCCCAAAAGAGCGCAAAAACCCCCGAGTATAAGAGAGTCCGCCATGTGCTCGCCCTGTTTTGGACCTGGCGCCCCGGCTCCGACCATCTCCAATCTCAGCAACGCCAGAAGCAAGTCCAAGTTCATCGCTCGCTACCAGACGGATGAGCCCGGCTGAGCAGCAGTTACTTCTCCAGACTGGATAGATCCACAATCGGACAGCGGCCACTGTTCCTCTGACCTAAGCCGGGTGCCTGAAGTTAAGTACAGGTTGTCTTAGTCGATAGGTGTAGTTAACTGGTAGTGTTTATGTTGCGTGATTAATTGTGTGTGAATAAAGTACCCTTGACCTTGAATAAACTAACTGGAGTTTGGCTCTTTGATCGATAGCCGGTTGAACCTTGTGGTGGTATCATTGATACCTGGCGACTCTGAGCATTAGAATATAGATAGCAAAGAAAGGAGGGCAACCTCACTGATTGCCATAATTGGAACAGAGCCACAGGAAATGGCCGAGAAACAGAAAAGGCAACACCACCCTCCAGCTCCCGCCATGCGAACGGCTTTGCACAAATAGCTCGTCAACATAAATGGCCACTTAGAGAAGATACTGGGGAAATGCCTACACCTGTAGCCTTGCAAGAACCAACTGCGTCTGGGGAGAAATAAATTGAAAGTGAGCAAACAGGAGTTAGATATTTGGATCAGGAGGTGTGTAAACAACATCTCCGCCCTGGAAACTGAGGAGAGGGGAAGGAGTTTATGACTGGTGCGATGTTGGGTGGGCGAGAGTGGAGGATAGATCGATGACTCACAGATAATTGAGCAGTGCTAATGGAACGCCTTCCACAATCTGGTTCTGGCTGATCCTAGCCCTCAGGCTGTTCCCGCTGATGGGTCCAATAATGCAGGCTTTACACAGCTGAGCTGATCTCTCGGTAACCCGTGGCAATGCTGAGGGAGATGCACGTTCGTCGCAAAATCGTCAGCAGTGCTTTGGCCCGCTCAATGCCGCCCAGAGGGCGAGACTCTCTCTGGCCTTCTCCCCGAGGCGTGCTTCTAGTGGCAGCAGGATTTATAATATAATAAATCTTTATTATCACAAGTCGGCTTACATTAACACTGCATTGATGTTACCGTGAAAAGCCCCTAGCCGCCACACTCCGGCGCCTGCTCGGGTACACAGAGGGAGAATTCAGAATGTCCAAGTTACCAAACAAGCACGTCTTTCAGGGCGCGTGGGAGGAAACCGGAGCACCCGGAGGAAACCCACGCAGGCACGGGGAGGAGGTGCAGACTCCCCACAGAGTGACCCAAGCTGAGAATCGAACCTGGGACCCTGGAGCTGTGAAGCAACAGTGCTAACCACTGTGCTACAATGCCGCCCACTATGGATTTCCCGTTGGCCAGCCAGCGACGCCCACAAATTTAAAATAAGCGAAATCCTGCCCCCAACTGATACATTTGGTCAAGCAACAAACTTACTATTTCCCATATTTTTAGATTCAATAGTGTATGCAAATAAAATGAAGCCCCAGAGAATATTCATCTTCAGAACAATGTCTTCAAGGTTACCCTTCAGCCTTCTCAACCTTGCTCCTCGCCTGAAGTGTGGTGACCCTCAAGTTAAACCCCCTACCAGTCAGCTCTCCCCCGTCAAAGGGGAAAGCAGCCTCTGGTCATCTGGCAACTTGATCTTTACTTTTACTGGAGACTCCAGGTGACGGGGGGGGGTGGGGGGGGGGGGTCCTTAGAGTGCTGGCTGGGTCTTGCCTCAAGAGTCTGAAGAGTTTGAATTCGGCCGTAAACTCGGAAGAGTGACCCTGCGGGGCGGCACTGCGTGAGTGCTGCACTGTCAGAGGCAACATCTGTCAGATAAGTTGCTCAATCAGGCTCCTGTCTGTTCTCTCAGGTGGACATGAAACAAACTCATGGATATTACCTCAAAGAGGACCATGGGAGATATCTCCCTAACATTGATTCTTCAAAGAAGATTGCTAAAAGGGAGCATCTGGACATTATCGCGTTGCTAATTGGCAGGGGAATTTGCTGCGCGCAAATTGACCTGTTACATTTCCCACTTTACAATCGTGACAACCCTTCGCAGGTGCTTCACTGGTTGTTTGGGACGGCGCAGCAGCCGTTCACGTCCTTTCCTTTTGCCGATTCTTCCGCCATTCCCTTTCCTGTCCCCCGCCCCCCACCCCCCTTTCAGACGAAAGGAAGAAAGTGTCGCGTATGCCCCCCCCCCCCTCGCGCCTCCAATATTCAGGATGAGGCTGGGCTCCGCCAGCTGGTCAGTCCCGGCAGCGCCGACACTTGGGATTTTCCCCGGCTGATTTGTTGTCTGTTTGCGGGTCGCTGCGGGAATGACTCAGAATCTCGGTAAACACACTCCCTCAGCCTTTGCTCCGCCAAGTGGGACCCCTCACAGCTAACGAGGCATGTCCCAATAGACAGAGCATAGGACATACAATGCAGAAGGAGGCCATTCGGCCCATCGAGTCTGCACCGACCCACCTTAAGCCCTCACTTCCACCCTACCTCCATAACCCAATAACCCCTCCAAACCTTTTTTTGGTCACTAAGGGCAATTTATCACGGCCACTCCACCTAACCTCCACGTCTTTGGACTTGTGGGAGGAAACCGGAGCGCCCGGAGGAAGCCCACGCACACACGGGGAGGACGTGCAGACTCCGCACAGACAGTGACCCAGCGGGGAATCGAACCCGGGACCCTGGCGCTGTGAAGCCACAGTGCTAACCATTGTGCTAACCACTGTGCTAACGTGCTGCCCAGGTGGATACGAGACAAGGCCTCACTGATCCCGGTCCTCAATTATCTGCATTAGCCCCCAGATTCCGTCTGACCCCTGTAATCTTTCCAACTCCGCGTCAAGCCAGGAATGAAAACGGAAAGGCCGAGGAACATCAGGCCCAAGAACACACACCCATTTCCACTGGGAGTGTGCTACAGGAGTCAGATAATCAGCTCTTGCGTGCACACCGCTCAATATTCAGTTCCAACGACTGGTGACTGCAAGGGTTACGCCTGATTATCCACAAAGAGTGGGAGGAAAGTGACTGTAAAATGCGTGAGGTGGGAAATTGCTCAGAGCAGGGCACCCTGCCGAAAGTCATGATTCATCCACCGACTCCCCGAGCCATTGTCGAAAGAAAGCACGAAGCAAGTGTGAGTCACAATGGGCCGAACTGTTCGCTGGACATGAAAGCTAATTTAATATCAACTTAACGTCCCTTTCAGCTTCAAACCCACAGATACTTTCCCATTAGGAGACTTTACTGCCCAATTGCAATTAGAATTCCAAATGCTGCCCGGGTCCCCACACCCCCTGGGTGTACTGGTCCCTGAACCTTCCCCACCCTGGCCCACTCTCTCACTCTCTCACTTGCCACTTATGCCCTGCCCTGGATCCGGTTGGGGGTGGCACAAGCTGCACCGCGGCGGAGCAGATGATGCATGTCTGCACTGTGCAAAGTGCGGAGCGCACTTGCGTTTCTGTAGCGCCCTTCACGACCGCGGGGCCTCACAAAGCGCGTCAGGGCCGAGGAAGGTCACCCGAAGGTGGTGAAAATGCTCAGCAGGCCAGGCCGCACCGGTGGGGACAGACTCAAGAGTTAATGGGCAGAACTCACCCACCTGTCACTGCTGGGGTTTGGAGCAGGAACGGAGAATGTTGCCGTGGTGACCATCTATTCCTGCCCCAATCCCATCAATTCTGCGCCGGGGGTGGGGGGGGGGGGGGGGGGGGGGTCAGCGCCTTTTTCCGTGGCGGGGCCTGCTCCATTGCGCGCGTCCCACCAACGTATCTGGGCGCCATATTGAAAAGGTGCCCAACACCGCTGTCCCGCCATCGAAGAAAGAAGGTGGATCTCCAGGAACACTCCGGGCTGGGAGATGGACCTCTCCAGCAACAGTGAATCTGGAGGATGCACCTGTAGATGCCCCCCTCCCCCCCACCCACTGCTGCGGTGTTCCGGGGTCAAGGGGCACTGCCGGCATCCGTCTGGACTCTGGAGGTGGTATTCTGCGGCTAAGTCCCAACCCGTGTCCTGGACCAGTGTGTTTTCCCACTGGCGTCGCGGCGAATCGGGCGTGGGGGAAGATTCCGGTTGGGAATCCGTCATCGGGATGCACTCGGTTCCGCTCCGGGCAGCGGTGCGTTTGCCAATCCACCGCGGTGGGCACCAGCGGAGGAGCGCATGGGAAATTCAGCCCAGTGTAAAGTTCGAGCCTCCTGCCAGGTGCGACCCCTCCCCTAACCCCACCCGCCATTGAACCAGCCGGCGGGGGGCACGGGAGAATTATAGAATAGAATAGAACAGTACAGCACAGAACAGGCCCTTCGGCCCTTGATGTTGTGCCGAGCAATGATCACCCTACTCAAACCCACGTATCCACCCTCTACCCGTAACCCAACAACTCCCCCTTAACCTTACTATTAGGACACTACGGGCAATTTAGCCTGGCCAATCCACCTAACCTGCACATCTTTGGACTGTGGGAGGAAACCGGAGCACCCGGAGGAAACCCACGCACACACGGGGAGGATGTGCAGACTCCGCACAGACAGTGACCCAGCCGGGAATCGAACCTGGGACCCTGGAGCTGTGAAGCATTTATGCTAACCACCATGCTACCCTGCTGCCCATTATGCCCAACGTTTTGGGCAGGGGAGGAGGCCGGTGGACATCATAAACGTACGGCAAGAGGTAAGAATCCAAGGAGAGCGGCAGCACGGTGGCACAGTGGTTAGCACTGCTGCCTACGGCGCTGAGGACCCGGGTTCAAATCCCGGCTCTGGGTCACTGTCCGTGTGGAGTTTGCACATTCTCCCCGTGCCTGCGTGGGTTTCGCCCCCACAGCCCAAAGATGAAATGAAATGAAAATGAAAATCGCTTATTGTCACGAGTAGGCTTCAATGAAGTTACTGTGAAAAGCCCCTAGTCGCCACATTCCGGCGTCTGTCCGGGGAGGCTGGTACGGGACGAGATGTGCAGGGAAGGTGGATTGGCCACGCTAAGTTGCCCCTTAATTGGAAAATATGATTTGGATACTCTAAATTTATTTTTAAAAAGAATCAAAGGAATGTGAGAAGAGCGAAGAGAAGGAAGGATCCAGCACCTCTCTGAGACAGAGAGAGAGCCGGCGCTGTTTCGGAGAGAGGTCGGGAGTGTGCACCTGGCGACACACGGCACTGGCGGACGATCGCAGCAGGGTAGCATGGTGGTTAGCATCAATGCTTCACAGCTCCAGGGTCCCAGGTTCGGTTCCCGGCTTGGGTCACTGTCTGTGCGGAGTCTGCACGTCCTCCCCGTGTGTGCGTGGGTTTCCTCCGGGTGCTCCGGTTTCCTCCCACAGTCCAAAGATGTGCGGGTTAGGTGGATTGGCCATGCTAAATTGCCTGTAGTGTCCTAATAAAAGTAAGGTTAAGGGGGGGGGGGGGGGGGTTGTTGGGTTACGGGTATAGGGTGGTTACGTGGGTTTGAGTAGGGTGATCATGGCTCGGCACAACATCGAGGGCCGAAGGGCCTGTTCTGTGCTGTACTGTTCTATGTTCTAATGAGGTGAAAGCAGCTGCTTGAGATTTTCTCAATGTCTCAGACGTCTCCGATCACGGCTGCATCCAGCAGGTGGAATCCACGGGACAAGGCAGAGCTGGAGGTGGGTGGCTGAGGGAGAAGGCCTGGCAATCAATGATAATCCCGACAGAGCGAAAGTGGGAATCCTGGAAGGGGCCGTGACAGCGGAATTAACGCTGAGAGAAATGCTGCAGGTACTGAAAATCTGAAATAAAAAAATCCACTGCTGCAAATTCTCAGTGGCTAGCATTGCTGCCTCGCCAGGCCAGGGTCCCAGGTTCGATTCCCGGCTGGGTGACTGTCTGTGTGGAGTCTGCGCGTTCTCCCCGTGTCTGCGTGGGTTTCCGCCGGGGGCTCCGGTTTCCTCCCACAGTCCAAAGATGTGCAGGCTAGGTGGATTGGCCGTGATAAATTGCCCCCAAAGTGTCTAAAATGTGCCGGTTAGGGGGGTCGGGTGGGGGACGTGGGCCTGAGGGTGCTCTTTCAGAGAGTTGGTGCAGACTCGATGGGCCGAATGGTCTCTTTCTGCACTGCAGTGATTGTATGGATTCTATGATACGGTCCCACAGATGGCTTCATGCCCCCACTCCCCATCCCACACCCTGTCAATCATGCCAGTGTTGCCTCAATGGGGATCTCCCGTCCCACTCCACGTGAGCACGCCAGCTCGGCTGGCAGTCCAGCGGAGCGCTGAGGGAGTGCCACACGGTCAGGGCTGCCACCTTTTTGGACGAGACCTTCAACCCCAGCTGTTGTCTGACCTCTCAGGCGCTATCTCCACCAAGGGCAGCGGAGCTGAGCTCTCCCTGCTGACCTGACCGATACTCATCCCCCATCAATACCACGAAAGCTTGCGGGATCTTGCTGTGCTGCTTGCGGGATCTTGCTGTGTTATATCCCATTGCCACGTGATCGGTGCAGGCTTGACAGGAACAGCCTGTACCTGCGCTGGATTGTTCTTTGTTCTTTGCATGACGTGGCATCCACAGTGCAGAAACAGGCCATTCGGCCCAAAACAGCCCACCATAATGGTGTTTGTATTCCAATCAAGCCTCCTGCTGATTCTCCTCATTTAAAGCCGCCTGTCAAACCTCCTCTTCACTTTCCTCTCAAATACTTTCCCCTTCAATGCAGGATGTGTTGTACAGCGGGTGAGTAGAATAGTTAGTGACGTGTATCATGACGTAACAGTGAAAGGAGTTGTCATGTGTTCAGTGTAGAGCAGATGGCACAGTCTATACCCAGGAGAGGATGAGGAACGTCAGCCACGGGGATCGATTTGGAGAGGTTGGGACGGTTCTCCAGGGAGAGAAGGTGGCGAAGAGGAGATTTGACAGAGGGATTCAAAGTCATGAGGGGGGGGGGGGGGGGGACGGAGCGAGCAGATGGGGAGAACCCGGTTCCTTGGCACCGTGAGGCAGCGGTGCTGGCAACTGTGCCGCCCTGTCGAAACGCTAAATGGCCAGAGAGGGGGATGGCGGGATGGGCCAACTGTCATCATAGAATTTACAGAGCAGAAGGAGGCCATTCGGCCCATCGAGTCTGCAGCGGCTCTTGGAAAGAGCACCCTACCCAAGGTCAACACCTCCACCCTATCCCCATAACCCAGTAACCCCACCCAACACTAAGGGCAATTTTGGACACTAAGGGCAATTTATCATGGCCAATCCACCTAACCTGCACATCTTTGGACTGTGGGAGGAAACCGGAGCACCCGGAGGAAGCCCACGCACACACGGGGAGGATGTGAGAGTACCTTTGAGAAATGGGTGTTTATAAATGGGAGTGTAAATAAGTATCTGTAGTGACAGTACCTTTGAGAAATGAGTGTTTATCAGTGATGTCCGAGAGCGGGTGGAGCTGGGCTGTCTGTCAGCTTTTTACTTTCGTTATAGGCTATTTGCTGCAGGGTGTGTGTTAGTTTCGTTTTCAGAGCTGGAGAGCTGCAGTCACAGCCAGAAGGGGTATTAGAGTCTCTCTCTCTGTAATCTAAAGACTGTAAATCGATCCTTTGGTGATTTAAAACTAATAACAGCCGTGACTTTAACCTGATGTGCTTCCGGTAAAAGGTGTTTTAAGTCTTATGGATGTTAAAAGGAAAGCTCAAAGGATTACTTAGTGCTGTATTCTTTAGGGGTTGTATTTGAATTGATGGTTGCTAAGATGTTCACTGTATGTTTTAAAAAGGTTAACTTGAGTTTATAGAATAAACATTGTTTTGCTTCAAAAAATATTTTTCCATTTCTGCTGTACCTGTACAGTGGGCCGTGCATACCACAATCTATTAAAAGTTGTGGGTCAGGTGCGCTCCATGATACACTTTGGGGTTCTCTAAATCCTGGCCCTCAACACAACGCACAACTGAACAGCAGAGAACTGGCAGCGCGGCAGTCACTGGGAACAGCAGAGTGATTAATTGGCAGTGTCGCCATTAAATTAATATGCCTGTCTATTTACAATGCCTGGTTCTCCCTCACACTCAGTGCTATTTGCTTCTCCAACAACACATCTCACCCAAGAGATGTCTAACACTGTCACCTCCCACACTGACCTATTGACCTTTTGTTATTTTGCCTTGTGAGCGGAAGACGGCAATTAATCAGCTGCGAGCCGCAGACTGCGCCTTTTGGCCGTCGGGTCCTCATTACTGTCACCCAACCAGCAGTCAGAGGAAAAGCGTTGTGTTTTGTGTTTCTTAACTACCTTTTCCTCGCCCGTTTACACTTATGTCGTCGTGCCAGGCCCAGCATTTCCAGTTTTCTGGAAGGTGGGGAGGTGGGGGCGTCGCTAAAGCTAGCGTTTGTTGCCCATGGCCCTTGAACTGAGGGGCTGGCTGGGGTTATTTCAGAGGGGGGGCAGCGTGAGAGTCGACCGCATGGCTGTGGGTCTGGAGTAACGTGTAGGCCAGACCGAGGCAGGGGCGGCAGACTTCCTCCCGCTCACCCCAACTCAGCAACCGGCCGACAGCTCCGGTTGCCATGCGCTAATTACAGAGCGGTGAGTCGTCCACACAACAGACATTGTGGCTTCAAACAGGGTGGGGATGCAGGGAGGATGTTCCCGAAGGTGGGTGTGTCCAGAGAACCAGGGGTCACAGCCTGAAGGATTCAGGGTAAACCATTTCGGACAATGATAAGGCATCAATTCTTCACCCAAAGAGTGGTGAGCCCGTGGAATTCATTACCACAGGAAGTAGTTGAGGCTAAAACACGGAGGGTGGTATTCACCCCCCACCCCCCCCCCCCCCCCACACACCGCCGGGTGGGAGAATCGCCGGAGATCCGCGCGAGACGCGCCACGCCGCCCCGACACCCGCACGCGATTCGCCCCCCCCCCCCAAAACCAGCGCCGCGAGAATCGCGCCGGGCCGCTCGGAGAATCGTCGCAGAAGGAGGCCATTTAGCCCATCGAGTCTGCACCCGGCTCTTGGAAAGAGCACCCCACTTCAGCCCCACACCTCCACCCTTTCCCCGTAAACCAGCAACCCTACCTAACCTCAGGGCAATTTTTTGCCAATCTGGTGTTGGCTCGTGTAGGCTCGAGAGGTGAACAGACACTTCCAACACTGATGAAGGTTCAACTCAATTTTCTTAACTACTTAGTCATAGACTCATAGAATTTACAGTGCAGAAGGAGGCCATTCGGATCATCGAGTCTTGGAAAGAGCACCCTACCCAAGATCAACACCTCCACCCTATCCCCATAACCCAATAACCCCACCCAACACTATGGGCAATTTTGGACACGAAGGGCAATTTCTCATGGCCAATCCATCTAACCTGCACATCTTTGGACTGTGGGAGGAAACCGGAGCACCCGGAGGAAACCCACACACACGGGGAGAATGTGCAGACTCCACACAGACAGTGACCCAAGCCGGAATCGAACCTGGGACCCTAGAGCTGTGAAGCATTTGTGCTATCCACAATGCTACCGTGCTGCCCATGGTTCTAACTAACTAACACTAACTAACTACTTCTAACTAACTAACACACGATGACTGCGGGTCTAAATAATGCTAACTTAAACTGGAGACCGAAGCCTTGTCCAAACCAGTTGATTCTCTCAGCACGTGGTGTGAGTCTGTGCTGGGCTGGGCGAGTTCTTGTTACACTGAGAGGCAGCACCCAGAATGAACGGGAACCGTGGTGCCCTCTGCCTTTATAGTGTGTGTATTCTAACTGGTGATTGGCTGCAGTGTTTGTACATGTTGATTGGTCCCTGTGTGTGTCCATCAGTGTGTGTCTGCACCGTGATACACTGGTGTATATTATGACACAATCCACCCAACCTGCACATCTTTGGACTGTGGGAGGAAACCGGAGCACCCGAAGGAAACCCACGCAGACACAGGGAGAACGTGCGGACTCCGCACAGACAGTGACCCAAACCGGGAATCGAACCCGGGACCCTGGAGCTGTGAAGCAACTGTGCCAACCACTGTGCTACCCTACGTTACAGTTCACTCAGAGAAGCTGAGTTGCTCCAGCAACATGCTGTTCTAAATGCACACTATCGTCTGGGGCTCCGGATAGGCTTGCCAACCTTCAAGGATTGAAGATCAATTGGCCCTGCAGCCTCACGGCGCTGAGGTCCCAGGTTCGATCCCGGCTCTGGGTCACTGTCCGTGTGGAGTTTGCACATTCTCCCCGCGTCTGCGTGGGTTTCGCCCCCACAACCCAAAGATGTGCCGGGTAGGTGGATTGGCCATGCTAAATTACCCCTTAATTGGAAAAAATGAATTGGGTACTCTAAATTTATAAAGAAAAAGGATTGAAGGTCAATATCCAGGACAGTGCTGTGGGCAATCCTGGAGAAAAGTCACCGGAACATTCTGGCAAATGGGCACTTTAGGGTGAGACAGCTAGTCTCACTCTGATGGGCGTTGCCGAGATCTAATCAAGGCGTAAGGGTCTGACATCTGCCTCCCTTGCCTTGGAGATCTCGGGCGAGCGCCATTCAGTGCTGGACTCCACGAATGGAGACCAGACGGAACGGCACTGGGGGGGGGGTCTCCCAGGGTTCGGAGGCCCCCAGGTGCTCGCCCTCTGGGGCAGGGTAGCACCCTGGCAGTGCCACAGTGGCATTTTTCTTGCCACGAGGATCAGGCCCGAGGACCCTCTCATCGATGAGTTGGGGCTTGGGGGCATTCGGGGGATGGGTCGGTGGAGAGAGGGGTAGAGATCGGGACGCCATTTAAAAATGGGGTGGGCCGCACCCGGGATTGAACGGCTCTTTGTCTATCAGTCAAGCATCATCCGATTGGTTAATGAGTCTCACGTTGTTTTCCAATTGGCCTCGTAAAGCAGGGCATCACGAGGATGGGTGTGTTGGCGAACTAATCAGCAATGGGTGCTGATGGGAGACACTCCAAGCGGTGGGGGAAATGGGAGGGGGGAGGGGTGGGGGAGATGGGAAGGGGAGGGGTGGGGGAGGTGGGAAGGGGGAGGGGTGGGGGAGATGGGAAGGGGAGGTGGGAAGGGGGGAGGT
The DNA here is from genome assembly GCF_902713615.1 of Scyliorhinus canicula. NCBI lineage: Eukaryota > Metazoa > Chordata > Chondrichthyes > Carcharhiniformes > Scyliorhinidae > Scyliorhinus > Scyliorhinus canicula. The sequence goes on from NC_052172.1 coordinate 5,269,296, forward strand.
GGGGAAGGGAGGGGGTGGGGGAGATAGGGAGGGGGAGGGGTGAGGGAGGTGGGGGAATGG
>NC_052172.1:5269855-5292754 GCF_902713615.1 Scyliorhinus canicula
CCGGGGTGTACATCACTGGAACACTGGGTGTCAGTGGCCATGCCCGGGGTGTACATCACTGGAACACTGGGTGTCACTGGCCATGTCCGCGGTGTACGTCACTGGAACACTGGGTATCACTGGCCATGTCCGCGGTGTACGTCACTGGAACACTGGGTGTCACTGGCCATGTCCGCGGTTGTACATCACTGGAACACTGGGTATCACTGGCCATGCCCGGGGTGTACATCACTGGAACACTGGGTATCACTGGCCATGCCCGGGGTGTACATCACTGGAACACTGGGTGTCACTGGCCATGTCCGCGGTGTACGTCACTGGAACACTGGGTATCACTGGCCATGCCCGGGGTGTACATGCCTGGAACACTGGGTGTCACTGGCAATGTCCGCGGTGTACGTCACTGGAACACTGGGTGTCACTGGCCATGTCCGCGGTGTACGTCACTGGAACACTGGGTATCACTGGCCATGCCCGGGGTGTACATCACTGGAACACTGGGTGTCACTGGCAATGTCCGCGGTGTACGTCACTGGAACACTGGGTGTCACTGGCCATGTACGCGGTGTACGTCACTGGAACACTGGGTGTCACTGGCCATGTCCGCGGTGTACGTCACTGGAACACTGGGTATCACTGGCCATGTCCGCGGTGTACGTCACTGGAACACTGGGTGTCACTGGCCATGTCCGCGGTGTACATCACTGGAACACTGGGTATCACTGGCCATGCCCGGGGTGTACATCACTGGAACACTGGGTATCACTGGCCATTCCCGGGGTGTACATCACTGGAACACTGGGTGTCACTGGCCATGTCCGCGGTGTACGTCACTGGAACACTGGGTATCACTGGCCATGCCCGGGGTGTACATGCCTGGAACACTGGGTGTCACTGGCAATGTCCGCGGTGTACGTCACTGGAACACTGGGTGTCACTGGCCATGTCCGCGGTGTACGTCACTGGAACACTGGGTATCACTGGCCATGCCCGGGGTGTACATCACTGGAACACTGGGTGTCACTGGCAATGTCCGCGGTGTACGTCACTGGAACACTGGGTGTCACTGGCCATGTACGCGGTGTACGTCACTGGAACACTGGGTGTCACTGGCCATGTCCGCGGTGTACGTCACTGGAACACTGGGTGTCACTGGCCATGTCCGCGGTGTACGTCACTGGAACACTGGGTATCACTGGCCATGTACGCGGTGTACGTCACTGGAACACTGGGTGTCACTGGCCATGCCCGCGGTGTACGTCACTGGAACACTGGGTGTCACTGGCCATGTCCGCGGTGTACGTCACTGGATCACTGGGTGTCACTGGCCATGTCCGCGGTGTATGTCACTGGAACACTGGGTGTCACTGGCCATGTCCGCGGTGTACATCACTGGAACACTGGGTGTCACTGGCCATGTCCGTGGTGTACGTCACTTGATCACTGGGTGTCACTGGCCATGTCCGCGGTGTACGTCACTGGAACACTGGGTGTCACTGGTCATGTCCGTGGTGTACGTCACTGGATCACTGGGTGTCACTGGCCATGTCCGCGGTGTACGTCACTGGAACACTGGGTGTCACTGGCCATGTCCGCGGTGTACGTCACTGGAACACTGGGTGCCACTGGCCATGTCCGCGGTGTACGTCACTGGAACACTGGGTGTCACTGGCCATGTCCGCGGTGTACGTCACTGGAACACTGGGTGTCACTGGCCATGTCCGCGGTGTACATCACTGGAACACTGGGTGTCACTGGCCATGTCCGCGGTGTACGTCACTGGAACACTGGGTGTCACTGCCATGTCCGCGGTGTACATCACTGGAACACTGGGTGTCACTGTCCATGTCCGCGGTGTACGTCACTGGAACACTGGGTGTCACTGGCCATGTCCGCGGTGTACATCACTGGAACACTGGGTGTCACTGGCCATGTCCGTGGTGTACGTCACTGGATCACTGGGTGTCACTGGCCATGTCCGCGGTGTACGTCACTGGAACACTGGGTGTCACTGGCCATGTCCGTGGGTGTACGTCACTGGATCACTGGGTGTCACTGGCCATGTCCGCGGTGTACGTCACTGGAACACTGGGTGTCACTGGTCATGTCCGTGGTGTACGTCACTGGATCACTGGGTGTCACTGGCCATGTCCGCGGTGTACGTCACTGGAACACTGGGTGTCACTGGCCATGTCCGCGGTGTACGTCACTGGAACACTGGGTGTCACTGGCCATGTCCGCGGTGTACGTCACTGGAACACTGGGTGTCACTGGCCATGTCCGCGGTGTACGTCACTGGAACACTGGGTGTCACTGGCCATGTCCGCGGTTGTACGTCACTGGAACACTGGGTGTCACTGGCCATGTCCGCGGTGTACATCACTGGAACACTGGGTGTCACTGGCCATGTCCGCGGTGTACATCACTGGAACACTGGGTGTCACTGGCCATGTCCGTGGTGTACGTCACTGGAACACTGGGTGTCACTGGCCATGTCCGCGGTGTACATCACTGGAACACTGGGTGTCACTGGCCATGTCCGCGGTGTACGTCACTGGAACACTGGGTGTCACTGGCCATGTACGCGGTGTACGTCACTGGAACACTGGGTGTCACTGGCCATGTCCGCGGTGTACGTCACTGGAACACTGGGTGTCACTGGCCATGTCCGCGGTGTACGTCACTGGAACACTGGGTATCACTGGCCATGTACGCGGTGTACGTCACTGGAACACTGGGTGTCACTGGCCATGTCCGCGGTGTACGTCACTGGAACACTGGGTGTCACTGGCCATGTCCGCGGTGTACGTCACTGGATCACTGGGTGTCACTGGCCATGTCCGCGGTGTATGTCACTGGAACACTGGGTGTCACTGGCCATGTCCGCGGTGTACATCACTGGAACACTGGGTGTCACTGGCCATGTCCGTGGTGTACGTCACTGGATCACTGGGTGTCACTGGCCATGTCCGCGGTGTACGTCACTGGAACACTGGGTGTCACTGGTCATGTCCGTGGTGTACGTCACTGGATCACTGGGTGTCACTGGCCATGTCCGCGGTGTACGTCACTGGAACACTGGGTGTCACTGGCCATGTCCGCGGTGTACGTCACTGGAACACTGGGTGCCACTGGCCATGTCCGCGGTGTACGTCACTGGAACACTGGGTGTCACTGGCCATGTCCGCGGTGTACGTCACTGGAACACTGGGTGTCACTGGCCATGTCCGCGGTGTACATCACTGGAACACTGGATGTCACTGGCCATGTCCGCGGTGTACGTCACTGGAACACTGGGTGTCACTGGCCATGTCCGCGGTGTACATCACTGGAACACTGGGTGTCACTGGCCATGTCCGTGGTGTACGTCACTGGAACACTGGGTGTCACTGGCCATGTCCGCGGTGTACATCACTGGAACACTGGGTGTCACTGGCCATGTCCGCGGTGTACGTCACTGGAACACTGGGTATCACTGGCCATGTACGCGGTGTACGTCACTGGAACACTGGGTGTCACTGGCCATGTCCGCGGTGTACGTCACTGGAACACTGGGTGTCACTGGCCATGTCCGCGGTGTACGTCACTGGATCACTGGGTGTCACTGGCCATGTCCGCGGTGTATGTCACTGGATCACTGGGTGTCACTGGCCATGTCCGCGGTGTACGTCACTGGAACACTGGGTGTCACTGGTTATGTCCGTGGTGTACGTCACTGGATCACTGGGTGTCACTGGCCATGTCCGCGGTGTACGTCACTGGAACACTGGGTGTCACTGGCCATGTCCGCGGTGTACGTCACTGGAACACTGGGTGCCACTGGCCATGTCCGCGGTGTACGTCACTGGAACACTGGGTGTCACTGGCCATGTCCGCGGTGTACGTCACTGGAACACTGGGTGTCACTGGCCATGTCCGCGGTGTACATCACTGGAACACTGGGTGTCACTGGCCATGTCCGCGGTGTACGTCACTGGAACACTGGGTGTCACTGGCCATGTCCGCGGTGTACATCACTGGAACACTGGGTGTCACTGGCCATGTCCGCGGTGTACGTCACTGGAACACTGGGTGTCACTGGCCATGTCCGCGGTGTACATCACTGGAACACTGGGTGTCACTGGCCATGTCCGTGGTGTACGTCACTGGATCACTGGGTGTCACTGGCCATGTCCGCGGTGTACGTCACTGGAACACTGGGTGTCACTGGCCATGTCCGTGGTGTACGTCACTGGATCACTGGGTGTCACTGGCCATGTCCGCGGTGTACGTCACTGGAACACTGGGTGTCACTGGTCATGTCCGTGGTGTACGTCACTGGATCACTGGGTGTCACTGGCCATGTCCGCGGTGTACGTCACTGGAACACTGGGTGTCACTGGCCATGTCCGCGGTGTACGTCACTGGAACACTGGGTGCCACTGGCCATGTCCGCGGTGTACGTCACTGGAACACTGGGTGTCACTGGCCATGTCCGCGGTGTACGTCACTGGAACACTGGGTGTCACTGGCCATGTCCGCGGTGTACGTCACTGGAACACTGGGTGTCACTGGCCATGTCCGCGGTGTACGTCACTGGAACACTGGGTGTCACTGGCCATGTCCGCGGTGTACATCACTGGAACACTGGGTGTCACTGGCCATGTCCGTGGTGTACGTCACTGGAACACTGGGTGTCACTGGCCATGTCCGCGGTGTACATCACTGGAACACTGGGTGTCACTGGCCATGTCCGCGGTGTACGTCACTGGAACACTGGGTGTCACTGGCCATGTACGCGGTGTACGTCACTGGAACACTGGGTATCACTGGCCATGTACGCGGTGTACGTCACTGGAACACTGGGTGTCACTGGCCATGTCCGCGGTGTACGTCACTGGAACACTGGGTGTCACTGGCCATGTCCGCGGCGTACGTCACTGGATCACTGGGTGTCACTGGCCATGTCCGCGGTGTATGTCACTGGAACACTGGGTGTCACTGGCCATGTCCGCGGTGTACATCACTGGAACACTGGGTGTCACTGGCCATGTCCATGGTGTACGTCACTGGATCACTGGGTGTCACTGGCCATGTCCGCGGTGTACGTCACTGGAACACTGGGTGTCACTGGTCATGTCCGTGGTGTACGTCACTGGATCACTGGGTGTCACTGGCCATGTCCGCGGTGTACGTCACTGGAACACTGGGTGTCACTGGCCATGTCCGCGGTGTACGTCAGTGGAACACTGGGTGCCACTGGCCATGTCCGCGGTGTACGTCACTGGAACACTGGGTGTCACTGGCCATGTCCGCGGTGTACGTCACTGGAACACTGGGTGTCACTGGCCATGTCCGCGGTGTACATCACTGGAACACTGGGTGTCACTGGCCATGTCCGCGGTGTACGTCACTGGAACACTGGGTGTCACTGGCCATGTCCGCGGTGTACATCACTGGAACACTGGGTGTCACTGGCCATGTCCGTGGTGTACGTCACTGGAACACTGGGTGTCACTGGCCATGTCCGCGGTGTACATCACTGGAACACTGGGTGTCACTGGCCATGTCCGCGGTGTACGTCACTGGAACACTGGGTATCACTGGCCATGTCCGTGGTGTACGTCACTGGAACACTGGGTGTCACTGGCCATGTCCGCGGTGTACGTCACTGGAACACTGGGTGTCACTGGCCATGTCCGCGGTGTACATCACTGGAACACTGGGTATCACTGGCCATGTCCGCGGGGTACGTCACTGGAACACTGGGTGTCACTGACCATGTCCGCGGTGTACATCACTGGAACACTGGGTATCACTGGCCATGTCCGCGGGGTACGTCACTGCTACACTCAGTCAGCGCACAATAGAACCACAAACTCAATTGTCCATCAGAGGATTGCAGATTTGTTCCTTTCTCCTCCCCCTTCTCTTCTGCTCCTGAACGTATTGTTGGTCTATACTGGGTGAAAAGTACCCCAAGAGCACAGCCAAAGGGCTTATAATCTAGAGGTCCCGGCTGACGCGCTGGGGATATTGGGGTTCAAATCCAACTGGCGGAAATTAAATTAAATTAATTAATATTCTGCAATGAATCTTTTAAAAACTGGAATTGAAATTAAGGCTCAGTGTAATCATGAAACTATTGTTGTCATGAAAACCCATTTGGTTCACTGATGTCCCTTGAGAATCATAGAATTTACAGTGCAGAAGGAGGCCATTCGGCCCATCGAGTCTGCACCGGCTCTTTAAAAGAGCACCCTACCCAAGGTCAACACCTCCACCCTATCCCCATAACCCAGTAACCCCACCCAACACTAAGGGCAATTTTGGACACTAAGGGCAATTTAGCATGGCCAATCCACCTAACCTGCACATCTTTGGACTGTGGGAGGAAACCGGAGCACCCGGAGGAAACCCACGCAGACACAGGGAGGATGTGCAGACTCCACACAGACAGTGACCCAAGCCGGGAATCGAACCTGGGACCCTGGCGCTGTGAAGCAATTGTACTAACCACCATGCTACCGTGCTGCCCAGAAGGAAATCTGCTGTCCTTACCCGGTCTGGCCTACATGTGACTCCAGACCCACAGCGATGTGGTTGCTCCTCAAGTGCCCCCCTCTGAAATGGCCCAGCCAGACACTCGGTTTCAGGAAAAAGAGGGACGGGCAGCAAACGCTGACCTCGCCAGCATCCCACGAGATCATTTTAACAAACATTTGAACCCAGGCAATGCGTGGAGGCCAGCTATGTGACCACGACTGGCTTCACAGCGGAGCTCTACCCCCCACCTTGCCTCGCCTCCCAAGTTACTACTTTCAGCCGAGAACAAAGACAATACAGCAAAGGAACAGGCCCTTCGGCCCTCCAAGCCTGTACCGACCCTGATACCTGCCTAAACTAAAACCGTCTGCACTCACGGCATCTGTATCCTTCCATTCCCACCCTATTCATATATTTGTCTAGATGTCCCTGAAATGCCGCTATCGTACCTGAGGTTGTTGGTTCCCAGACAGCGCCCGGAGAGTGGAATTATTTCTGCTCTTCCGTTTCATCGGCAGGATGTATGATGCCCTCTGCACTGCCCTGGCTCTGATCCCTGAACTCAGGAGGGGTCACAGCCTGAATCCAGCGCCCTCCTATCCCTTAGCTTCACGCCAGCTGGCACAGTAATGGATTGAGGGAGCTCAGTGTTCATGGCTGCAATGGTTAACCAATGCCTTGAGGAGCTGAGGATTTAAGAAACAGACTTGCATCTTTATGGAGCTTTTTTTTTTTAAACCTCAGGACACCCTCTTGCAATGTGGGCATCGCAGTAACGTGGTGACGGCCTGAGCACATAATCATGAATAGTAATAAATAAAAACAGAAAATGCTGGATCAACTCAGCAGAGTCTGGCAGCATCAGTGGCGAGGGAAACAGTGTTTATGTTTCGAGTCTCGAGTTGTTTCGAGATGTTTGGGCAGCATGGTAGCATTGTGGATAGCGCAATCGCTTCACAGCTCCAGGGTCCCAGGTTCGATTCCGGCTTGGGTCACTGTCTGTGCGGAGTCTGCACGTCCTCCCCGTGTGTGCGTGGGTTTCCTCCGGGTGCTCCGGTTTCCTCCCACAGTCCAAAGATGTGCAGGTTAGGTGGATTGGCCGTGATAAATTGCCCTTAGTGTCCAAAATTGCCCTTAGTGTTGGGTGGGGTTACTGGGTTATGGGGATAGGGTGCAGGTGTTGATCTTGGGTAGGATGCTCTTTCCAAGAGCCGGTGCAGACTCGATGGGCCGAATGGCCTCCTTCTGCGCTGTAAATTCTATGTATCTATGAGTCCTTATGTCTCCAATTCAGAGTTGAAAAGGGATAGAAATGTGATGGGCCAATTATATAGTTGGAGAGAGGGGGGGTAGGGAAGGTGGAGCAGAGCAGAAGGTCAAGGGTAGGTGGGAGCGAATGAGAGATTTGACAAGATGCCACAGGCACAAGACAAAGGGAGTGTTAACATCAGCATTAAAGTCTAAAGAAGGTTGATGAGGCCATCAATTCGCGCGACACGTGGTTAGAAGTGAACAGTGGTTTTAATCGTCTTACAACAGAGCCTGCCTGTGACGAGATGAACTCCAGATGAACTGGCAGGCAGGCTCCGACTGCCAAGCTTTATGCAACCAGTGGGGGGGGGGGAGGAGTCATGGGCGGAGCCAAGGGTGGAGCCCAGTACATTCCCAGTACACCACCCCCTAGGGGCAGAGCTGCGCAACTGCTCGTGTGCCGAGCTTACAGAGGCATGGTACAACATGTGTGATAACAGTGTGAATTATGCTATTGTGATTCACCACAAAGGTACTGATAGGGACACAAAGTTAAGATGGCAGAATGTGTGAATGGGAGAACAAAGATCAGTACTCAGGGAAAGCAAAGTTAAAGAGAAAATGGCAGATGGTCCTGTGGAGGGTGGGTGGTTAATTATATAGAAAGTTATTATATAGAATTTACAGTGCAGAAGGAGGCCATTCGGCCCATCGAGTCTGCACCGGCTCTTGGAAAGAGCACCCTTCCCAACCGCACACCTCCACCCTATCCCCATAACCCAGTAACCCCACCCAACACTAAGGGCAATTTTGGACACTATGGGCAATTTAGCATGGCCAATCCACCAAACCTGCACATCTTTGGACTGTGGGAGGAAACCGGAGCACCCGGAGGGAAACCGACGCAGACACGGGGAGAACGTGCAGACTCCGCACAGACAGTGACCCAAGCCGGAATCGAACCTGGGGCCCTGGAGCTGTGAAGCAATTGTGCTATCCACAATGCTACCGTGCTGCCCTTGGGACAAAACATTGGGACAAAAAAAAAAAAGGGGGCATCAGGATGGAAGAGAAAGTTCAGTCTAAAGTTGTTGAACTCAATGTTGGATCTGGAGGTCTGTACCGTGCCCAATTGAAAGATGAGGTGTTGTTCCTCTAGTTTGCGTCAGACTTCACTGGAACATTGCAGCAGGCCAAGAATGGTGACTTGAAATAGCAAGTGACAGGAGCTGGATAGGGGCTGGTTTAGCACAGTGGGCTAAACAGCTGACTTGTAATGCAGGACAAGATCAGCAGCGTGGGTTCAATTCCCGTACCGGCCTCCCCGAACAGGCGCTGGAATGTGGCGACCAGGGGCTTTTCACAGTAACTTCATTGAAGCCGACTGGTGACAATAAGTGATTATTATTATTAGGAAGGTTGGGGGTCACGCCTGCAGACTGAGCGAAGATGTTCTGCGGTTAGTGGGCACTGCTGGGGTATGAGGGTGGCACGGTGGCACAGTGGTTAGCACTGCTGCCTCAGTACTCCAGGGACCCGTGTTCGATTCCGGCCTCAGATTACTGTCTGTGTGGAGTCTGCACTGTCTCCCCGTGTCTGCGTGGGTTTCCTCCGGGTGCTCCGGTTTCCTGCCACAGTCCAAAGGTGAGCAGGTTAGGTGGATTGGCCGTGCTAAATTGCCCCTTGGTGTCCAAAAGGTTAGGTGGGGTGGGTTACTGGGTTACGGAGATAGGATGTGAGCCGAGATAGGGTGCTCTTTCCGACAGTCGGTGCAGACCCGATGGGCCGAATGGCCTCCTTCTGCACTGCAGGATTCAATACGATAGACCAAATTGAAGGAGGCGTCAGTGAAATGTTGCTTCACCTGAAAGGAGGGATGTTTGGGGCCTGGAACGGTGAAGAGGGAGGAGGTTTAAGGGGCAGGTGGTGCACCGACTGCATGGGAAGGTGCCGTGGGAAGGGGATGAAGGATTGGGGGCGATGGAGGAATGGGCCAGGGTGTCACGGAGGGAGTGGTCCCTGCGCAATGCTGGGATCTGGTGGTTGAGGGATGAATATTAGCCAAGGGGAAGCCGCCAGCTCTTCTTTGAATAAGACTCTGAGATCTTTTATATCCATTTGAGAGGCCAAACATTTAACACGTCATCTGAAAGATGACACCATCAACAGTGTCATGTTCCCACAATGCTGTGCGGAAAAATCAGTCCAAATTATGCACTGATGGAGGTCTGGGCCAGAACCCCAATTTTGGTCAGGCCCAGATTAGAACACAGCTATTTGCATTTGGTGAAACTGCGAGGAAATTCTACTGCGCCCCAGGAGTGATAACTCTAACCAGTCGACAGCCTTTTACATCAAAACAAACATAATTTGAACACATAATTAATCACATTAACAACAAACGTGCAGCTTTACAGTTAACAGGAACAACACCTTAACTTGCTTCCTGAAACCTACCTCCAAATTCCAAATAGGCAACCTATATATTTCAAACATCACTTATGTATAAAGTTAACAACCAGGTTTTACTTGCTTATGTTGGTGCAGAGTCCTTGGAGAGAGAGCCAGTGTTTTAGGACCAGGCTGAAGACTTTCTGCTGAACTTAGAGACCCGGAAGCAACTCCTGTGTCCAGACAGAACTGGTGCCTCTCCCATTATCCACACCAGCTGCACTCGAAGCACACGGCACTCTTTTGTCTCTCGTTACAGGATGTGCCTTGATTTGTTTAGCCGGGCTCAAACATTCGCTCCCTATCTACAAGCGGGTGGAATGGCTTTTAATATCTATCAGCAAAACACTTCCCCTGCAAAAATCACCTCAATCTTAATCATAGCTCCAGCAGTCACACTGTCTGTAAGAACTTTAATCCAGGTTTTAATAATATTATTGCAAAAAATACAAGCTATAAAGTATGATCATTTCTTCCATTCATCACAGTACCCGAGTCTCCGGACCAGGGCTGGAACCCAGAACCTTTTGACTCAGGTGAACGTGTGACTCACCGAGCCACAGGCGGCACTGAGATGATTGTTGAGGATCTGGGCGTCAAAGTGTCGGACGCGCTTCGGTGTTGTTTCAAGAGAGCCGGCCTGAAAACAGCACAAAATAGGACAGACAGACAAAGATGCCAAGCAACATCCGCTCCGTGGCCATGGGCAACATCGTGGGAGAAAGTGGGGTCTCTGGGCTGGGGAAAGAAAGGCGCTGCGTTTATATAGCACCCGCCCACTCCCACAGACCCCCCCCCTCCCCAACCCCCGCCCATGATGTCACAGTTGCCCCAAAGGGCTTCATAGCCATCAAAGCTTTATTTTATTTTTTTAAACAGTCACTGTTGCGGTGTAGCGGCCAGTCTGAGCACAGCAAGATCCCACAGGCAGCCGTGACCAGATCATTGGAGGTGTCGGTTACGGGGGAGGGGGGGTAAATATTGGAGCCACTGTGCTCACCAGCCTCCACCTGGTCACCTGGGCTTTTAGTCCCTCTGAATCGCCCGCCAGTGGGAACGGCTCCCCATCGCTTACTCCGCCAAAACGTTAATCACCTCCTGTAATCGACACCGATCCGCGGGTCAGCGTCGGAAATGGGGCGAGCCCACTGGGTAACCTGGGAGCCAAGTGGAGAGGTTGTGCAACAACCTGATTGGGTAAAATGTCACGGTCCCTTTCCTTTCCCCTTCGATGGGGGGGGGGGGGGGGGGGGGGGGGGGGCGAGCTGGCTGGTGGTGATTTAACCCAAGGGTCAGCACACCTCAGGCGAGGGGAGAGGGTGATGAGGTGGGGGATAACCTCACTGGTACGGGGAATTGAACCGGCGATGTTGGTCCCGCTCTGCATCGCGAACCAGCTGCCCAGCCGACTGAGCTAAACCGGGGGCCCGGCAACCTGATCTATCGCGGAAACATGTCGACTCAATCGGGGAGGTGGCTCCTTCACAGCAGGCTGCCAGCGAGGCCCGTTTGACTTCACCGACCGAACAAGGAACTGAATGATCAGCCGTCCTGGAGGTCAACTGTTTTAGGTGGATTGGCCACGCTAAATTGCCTCGCAGCGTCCAAAGATGTGTTTTGTGTGGGGTTCATAGAATCATGGAATTTACAGTGCTAATAAAGAGGCCATTCGGCCCATCAAGTCTGCACCGACTCTTGGAAACAGCACCCTATTAAGCCCACACCTCCACGCTATCCCCGTAACCCAGTAATCCCACCTAACCCAAGGGCAATTTAGCACGGCCAATCCACCTAACCCGCACAAGCCGGAATCGAACCTGGGACCCTGGAGCTGTGAAGCGATTGTGCTGTCCACAATGCTACCGTGCTGCCCTTATACCACAGCAGGGGGCTGAGCTCAGAGCGCTGCCAGGAACTGCAGCAATACACGCCGTAAGACAATAAGACACAAGAGCAGAATTAGGCCACTCGGCCCATCGAGTCTGCTCCGCCATTCAATCATGGCTGATATTTTCTCATCCCCGTTCTCCTGCCTTCTCCCCAGAACCCCAGATAACACACAACACGGCGGCACCTGGTAATCTATTTGTTTTGTGTCTTGCAATTAATTCAAGAATTTATCATTCCCAAAGTTGCAGCCTCTTCCATTGACAATCCTAACAAACGGTAAGAATGACTGGCAGTCAGTTTGAGATCAACCCCCGGTGACGCAGAATGTCTACGTTGCTCCTGGTCTCTGACGTTCCAGTAGCTGCAGGATTGAGTCTGTATTGTTGGCAAGGTCACAGACTGCAGACTGTGCCTCCAACAAAAACCCTTGCTCTCCAATCGCTGAAAACCTGGAACAAAAGAGGCCGACCAAAAGAACTGGCAGCTCTCTCAGGAAAATGGGATTAGACTCGAGTCTAATCCACTATTCAAGCGAGGGAGGGGGGAAGGGGAACGTGCCGGTGCGAATGTCCTCATCCCCGAAATCCCTACATTGCGGAAGGGGGCCATTCGGCCCTTCAAATCTGCGCCGACCCTCCGACAGGGCACTCTCCCTCGGCCCACTCCCCCCGCCCTATCCCTGTAACTTCATACACTGATCAGGCCAATCCACCTAACCTGCACACCGTTGGGCTGTGGGAGGAAACCGCAGCACCCGGAGGAAACCCACGCAGACACGGGGAGAACGTGCAGACTCCCCAAGGCCGGAATTGAACCCGGGTCCCTGCCGTTATGAGGCGGCAGTTCTAACCCCGGTGGTGTGGTAATAATGTCACTGGATTAGTAATGCGGAGGCCCAGGATTATGCTCTGGGGATATGGGTTCAAATCCCACCAGAACAACTGCAAAAAATACATCTGGAAGATAAAGCTGGTCTCAGACATGAAACTATCATCGATTGTCATAAAAACTCATCTGATTCACTAATCTTCCTTTAGGGAAGGAAATCTGCTGCCCTTACTGGTCTGGCCTACATGTGATTCGAACAGATATTCCAAATCCATGCTCTATGACTCTTCATTGACGACAGTAATCATCAAACCTGCCAACAAGAGGAGGCAGCAGCATAGTGGTATTAGAACATAAGAACTAGGAGCAGGAGTCGGCCATCTGGCCCCTCGAGCCTGCTCCACCATTCAATGAGATCATGGCTGATCTTTTGTGGACTCAGCTCCACTTTCCCGCCCGAACACCATGCCCCTTAATCCCTTTATTCTTCAAAAAACTATGTGTCTTTACCTTAAAAACATTTAATGAAGGAGCCTTAACTGCTTCACTGGGCAAGGAATTCCATAGATTCACAACCCTTTGGGTGAAGAAGTTCCTCCTAAACTCAGTCCTAAATCTACTTCCCCTTATTTTGAGGCCATGTCCCCTAGTTCTGCTTTCACCCGCCAGTGGAAACAACCTGCCCGCATCTATCCTATCTATTCCCTTCATAATTTTTAATGTTTCTATAAGATCCCCCCCCCATCCTTCTAAATTTCAACGAGTACAGTTCCAGTCTACTCAACCTCTCCTCATAATCCAACCCCTTCAGCTCTGGGATTAACCTAGTGAATCTCCTCTGCTCGCCCTCCAGCGCCAGTACGTCCTTTCTCAAGTAAGGAGACCAAAACTGAACACAATACTCCAGGTGTGGCCTCACTAACACCTTATACAATTGCAACATACCCTCCCTAGTCTTAAACTCCATCCCTCTAGCAATGAAGGACAAAATTCCATTTGCCTTCTTAATCACCTGTTGCAGCTGTAAACCAACTTTCTGTGACTCATGCACTAGCACACCCAAGTCTCTCTGCACAGCAGCATGCTTTAATATTTTATCGTTTAAATAATAATCCCGTTTGCTGTTATTCCTACCAAAATGGATACTCACATTTTTCAAAATTTTATTCCATCTGCCAGACCCTAGCCCATTCACTTAACCGATCCAAATCCCTCTGCAGACTTCCAGTATCCTCTGCACTTTTTGCTTTACCACTCATCTTAGTGTCATCTGCAAACTTGGACACATTGCCCTTGGTCCCCAACTCCAAATCATCCATGTAAATTGTGAACAATTGTGGGCCCAACACGGATCCCTGAGGGACACCACTAGCTACTGATTGCCAACCAGAGAAACACCCATTAATCCCCACTCTTTGCTTTCTATTAATTAACCAATCCTCTATCTATGCTACTACTTTACCCTTAATTCCATGCATCTTTATCTTATGCAGCAACCTTTTGTGTGGCACCTTGTCAAAGGCTTTCTGGAAATCCAGATATACCATATCCATTGGCTCCCCGTAATCTACTGCACTGGTAATGTCCTCAAAAAATTCCACTAAATTAGTTCGGCACGACCTGCCCTTTATGAACCCATGCTGCATCTGCCCAATGGGACAATTTCTATCCAGATGCCTCGCTATTTCTTCCTTGATGATAGATTCCAGCATCTTCCCTACTACCGAAGTTAAGCTCACTGGCCGATAATTTCCTGCTCTCTGCCTACCTCCTTTTTTAAACAGTGGTGTCACATTTGCTGAAATCCCCCTTTGCCCCTTAGTGTCCAAAAAGTTTAGGTGGGGTCACGGGGATAGGGTGGGGGGCATGGGCCTGGGTAGGGTGCTCTTTCAGAGGGTCGGCCCAGACTTGATTGGCCGAATGGTCTCCTGCACTGTAGGAATTCAATGTTAATCATATATTAATTATATTTAATTGTATGTTGATGGTGGGCATTCATTCGCATTCACTTGTACCCCGATAAATAGGAACAAACTTAAACTGCGGTTGTTAAGTTAGGAGTTGTATGCTTGTAACTTGTATCTCTGCAAATAAATGCTTTAAAAATGTGTAAAGATTGGCTCCAGTTCTTTCCTTCACCGCCTGGCGTTCTGGATTGGAACACACTGGGTGTGACTCTCCGGCCTTTCAGTCACATGATTCTTGGCCGCGCGGCGTCCATTGAAAACGGGATTCTTTGCTGCCGCCGGGAATTCCCACTGAAGGCACCCCACGCCGAGGGGAACACCGCGGGAGATGCTGCGCTGCTGAGAATCCCGAGTGGACGGTTGGAGAATTCCCCTCAGTTGGTGAGGATGGTTGACCGGCTCCAATGTTAAGCAGCATTTCATCAATCGCCGCCCGCATTCTACCAAAACGTCCATTGCTGAACGGAACTTTGTCCGGCAAAATTCCCGGTCATGATGTTCATCTTTTCACACGTGTCTCTGAACGTGTCACTGGCAAATTCCCCTCCATTATCAGCCCGAAACGCTGCCCAAGTCCGGTCCCTATTTCTCCGCGGTGTTGCGTACAACAACCCTTGCGGGGTTTTTCTATTTTCGTTTCATAAGCTGAAGGACAACATTCTCACCCATCAGAAATATTGGCAGAGCAGTTTCATTGAAAGAAAAACCCATTAGGGAGATGAGAAGGTGAAGCAGCGGGTGAAAAAGTGACAAATTTAATCTTCTTTGGGCCATCGAAGGAGGAGAATTTAAACGTGTGTTTATCCAGATTTAACTTTTCTAATGTTTTATCTGCCCTTAAAACACTCGCCTTTAAGTGTTTTGTGGATGTGATTAACTCCAACACGTCAAAACTGGCATCTGGTCTTGTCTTGGGTGTTCAACCAGTCTCGCAAATGATCCGTCTCTTCGTTACATTTAACATCATCGCTGTGTGATGCCCGAGCATGTGATTAAATGGGATGGCATTAATATTCTTTAAACTATGATTGCTGATTTAAAGATAACCCCGAGCTGCTTTGCTCAATATCTGCACCAATATATCTAAAAGCCCTGTACGATGAACTCCCGATATTAAATCCTACTCTAATCTTTTTAATAATCTGTGACTCTCCAACAAAAATCAGCAGAGCAATTTCTTTCTTTCTAATTACCTGTGAGTGGGAGCGGGGGGGGGGGGGGGGGGGGGGGGGGGGGGTAACTTCCTCTCCTTCCAGCAGAAACCTCATTGACATTACATGGGGCTGTTCCCTCGTCACAATTCCCGGTTGCCGCAGAGGGGAATGGTGCGGAGACGACCACACGCCGAGGATTCTTGTGAAACACGATGAGAGGTTTGTTAAGGGCATTGCTCAAGGTGGTCATGTGCTCGAGGCCCACGCAAATACTCTGCAGCCGCTACCACACATCACCTGACAGGAACGTATCCCCAGATGCACTACACCCCTCCCTCTTTGCTTCACTGGTGCAACGACAGCAATTAACATTTAGAACATAGAACACTACAGCGCAGTACGGGCCCTTCGACCCTCGATGTTGCGCCGACCTGTGAAACCATCTGAAGCCTATCTGACCTACACTATTCCATTTTCATCCATATGTCTATCCAGTGACCACTTAAATGCCCTTAAAGTTGGCGAGTCTACTACTGTTGCAGGCAGGGCGTTCCACACCCCTACTACTCTCTGAGTAAAGAAACTGCCTCTGACATCTGTCCGATATCTACCACCCCTCAATTTAAAGCTATGTCCCCTCGTGTTGGTCATCACCATCCGAGGAAAGAGACTCTCACTGTCCACCCTATCTAACCCTCTGACTATCTTATATGTCTCTATACAGCAGAACCCCTTATTCGTTATTTCTGTCAGAAGTCTTACAACACCCGGTTAAAGTCCAACAGGTTTGTTTCAAACACGAGCTTTCGGAGCGCAGCTCCTTCCTCGGGTGAATGGAGAACTGAGGAAGGAGCAGCGCTCCGAAAGCTCGTGTTTGAAACAAACCTGTTGGGCTTTAACCTGGTGTTGGAAGACGTCTAACTGTGCTCACCCCAGTCCAACGCCGGCATCTCCACATCATTATTTCTGTGTGTATGCAATTCAATAAAATGCTCTGTGGTGGACGCCTAGTCCCCTTTGGTAGAATTCAGCGCTCCTGAACGTGGCTGCTTGAGACCTTGGATGTGCCCCCCCATTCCTTTCTGTAGATGACATTTCTTGAATTACTCCAGTATCTGCCACTACAGAAGCTAAACTCGTCACTGTATCTGGTCTCCGTTCCAAAGTATTGCTCCCTAAAGTTTCTGCACACTCACTTTGTGAAGCAAGGAGCTGACAAGCAAGACATCGTTGGTGGTGTGACTCTGAGCTTGCATTCTCTCTCCCACTCTCTCTCTCCCTTCTCTCTCTCCCTTCTGCTTCATCCGATGCCAATGCTTATGTAGTACATTGTATATCTTGTGTTGCCCTATTATGTATTCTCATGTATTTTCTTGAATTCTGTTCAATTCCCTTTTCTTCCCATGTACTGAATGATCTGTTGAGCTGCTTGCAGAAAAATACTTTTCACTGTACCTCGGTACACGTGACAATAAACAAATCCAATCCAATCCAATCCAATCCCTGGTTGAATCAAGAACAAAGAACAATACAGCACAGGAACAGGCCCTTCGGCCCTCCAAGCCTGTACCAGTCATGACACCAACCTTTGCCAAAGCCCTCATCACTTCCTTGTGCCAGTACTCTATACCCATCCTATCCATGTGCTTGTCAAGCTGCCTTTTGAACGCCGTTAATGTATCTGCTTCCTCGCTGTTTAGAGATTTTCTCCTTCCCAGCAATTCCTTCTCAATTCCTTCCTTCCCAGGGGCTGGTTTAGCTCACTGGGCTAAATCGCTGGCTTTTAAAGCAGACCAAGGCAGGCCAGCAGCACGGTTCGATTCCCGTACCAGCCTCCCCGGACAGGCGCCGGAATGTGGCGACTAGGGGCTTTTCACAGTAACTTCATTGAAGCCTACTCGTGACAATAAGCCATTTTCGTTTTTTTCATTTCAATTTGTGTTTATTGTCATCATTTGACAATCTCTGAAGTATCAGGTGGAGTTAACAAATCAATCCCTGTTGCGGTTTCCCCTTGAACAACAGCATTGCAGGTGAACTTTACACGGTAGCACGTAGTGTTCCAATGAGGTATTATAAATCTGTTTACTCTGCTTGATAATGTTCCCTGGTCCATCGATGCTTTGATAGAATGCTTTAATGAATGCGCAAAAATGTTCAGCCAATCCATTCATAAGAACTAGGAGCAGGAGTCGGCCATCTGGCCCCTCGAGCCTGCTCCGCCATTCAATGAGATCATGGCTGATCTTTTGTGGACTCAGCTCCACTTTCCGGCCCGAACACCATAACCCTTACTCCCTTTATTCTTCAAAAAACTATCTATCTTTACCTTAAAAACATTTAATGAAGGAGCCTTAACTGCTTCACTGGGCAAGGAATTCCATAGATTCACAACCCTTTGGGTGAAGAAGTTCCTCCTAAACTCAGTCTTAAATCTACTTCCCCTAATTTTGAGGCTATACCCCCTAGTTCTGCTTTCACCCGCCAGTGGAAACAACCTACCCGCATCTATCCTATCTATTCCCATCATAATTTTAAATGTTTCTATAAGATCCCCCCTCATCCTTCTAAATTCCAACGAGTACAGTCCCAGTCTACTCAACCTCTCCTCGTAATCCAACCCCGTCAGCTCTGGGATTAACCTAGTGAATCTCCTCTGCACACCCTCCAGCGCCAGTACGTCCTTTCTCAAGTAAGGAGACGAAAACCGAACACAATACTCCAGGTGTGGCCTCACTAACACCTTATACAATTGCAGCATAACCTCCCTTGTCTTAAACTCCATCTCTCTAGCAATGAAGGACAAAAGTCCATTTGCCTTCTTAATCACCTGCTGTACCTGTAAACCAACTTTCTGTGACTCATGCACTAGCACACCCAGGTCTCTCTGCACAGCGGCATGTCTGGTACGGAGCGGACTTGATAAGGTGCATACCGCTCCCCTTCAACTCTTCCTCAAACTCCTTTGAAGTAAATTGTGAACTATTATCACTGACAATCTGCTCCGATGTTCCGAATCTTGCGTACACTGTGTCTAGTTTCTCAACGGATTCACTTAATTGTCACACCTTCTGGCCACGACCAGTCCCTGTCCACAATCACTCATGTGACCCATGTTGTGTCTGGCATTTCCATGGATGTAACGGCTGTAATGATGGAGTGTTCCTTACTTTTGCACAAGATCGGCATTGCCAGCTTTCTCTTCAATTTGACCATCTAATCCTGGACCCCAAAAGTAAATGTCTGCCAATTCCTTTATCCTTACCACACCAGGGTGTTCCTCATGCAGTTGGTCAAGGTCTCTACTATGCAAGCAAAGATGGACAGGCGGTGGGCATAGCGGTTTGTCAGTGGATGAGTAAGCCAGAGATCCAGAGTAATGATCTGGGGGCCTCAAGTGCGAATCCCAGCACGGCAGGTGGTGGAATGTAAACTCAGTAAAAAAACATCAGGAATTAAAAGTCTAATGATGACCGTGAAACCTTTATCGATTGTCAAAAAAAACCATGTAGTTTACTAATGGTTGAGCACAGTGGGCTAAATAGCTGGCTTGAACAAGGCCAGCAGCGCGGGTTCAATTCCCGTACCGGCCTCCCCGAACAGGCGCAGGAATGTGGCGACTCGGGGCTTTTCACAGTAACGTCATTGAAGCCAACTTGTGACAATAAGCGATTATTATTATTATTATTATTATTAATGTCCTTGAGGGAAGGAAATCTGCCACCTTACCTGCTCTGCCTACATGTGACTCCAGATTTCGAACAACTCAAGACTGGGCATCCATGAGGCGCTGTGGGCCATCAGCAGCAGCAGAATTGTATTCAAGCACATTCGTCAACCTCATGGCCTGGCATCTCCCCCACTCTCCCATTACCACCCAGCCAGGGGATCAACCCTGGCTCAATGAAGAGAGCAGGAGAGCATGCCAGGAGCAACATCAGGCAGACCGAAAAATGAGGTGCCAACCTGGTGAAGCTACAACACAGGACTACTTGTGTACCAAACAGCATAAGCAGCAAGGTATAGACAGAGCTGAGCCATTCCACAATGTACACATCAGATCTAAGCTCTATAGTCCTGCCACATCCAGTCAGGAATGGTGGTGGACTATTAAACAACTCACTGGAGGAGGAGACTCCACAAATATCCCCATCCCCAATGATGGAGGAGCCCAGCACATCTGTGCAAAAGACAAGGTTGAAGCATTCGCAACAACCCAGCCAGAAGTATCGAGTGGATGATCCATCTCGGTCTCCTCCAGAGGTCCCCAGCATCACAGATAATTGTCTTCAGCCAATACGATTCACTCCACGTGACATCAAGAAATGACTGAAAGCACTGCATACTGCAAAGTCTGTGGGCCCTGACAATATCCCAGCAATAGTACTGAAGGCTTGTGCTCCAGAACTTGCCGCACCCCCTAGCCAAGCTGTTCCAGTTCAACTACAACACTGGTATCTACCCAGCAATGTGGAAAATTGCCCAGGTATGTCCTGTACACAAGCAACAGGACAAATCCAACCCAGCCAATTACCACCCTATCAGTCTACTCTCCATCATCAGAATAGTGATGGAAGAAGTCATCAACAGCGCTAAGAAGCAGCACTTACTCAGCAATAACCTGCTCACGGTCGCTCAGTTTGGGTTCCGCCAGGGTCACGCGGCTCCTGGTCACATTATAGTCTTGGTTCAAACATGGACAAAGAGCTGAATGCCAGAGGTGAGGTCAGAGTGATTGCCCTTGACATCAAGGCAGCATTTGACCGAGTGTGGCATCAAGCAGCCCGAGCTAAACAGGAGTCAATGGGAATCAGGGGGGAAACCCTCCGCTGGTTGGAGTCATACCCGGCATAAAGGTTGTTGGAGGTCAATTATCTCAGGCCCAGGACATCACTGCAGGGGCTCCTCAGGGTAGTGTCCTCGACCCAACCATCTTCAGCTGCTTCATCAATGGCCTCCCTTCCATTATATGGTCAGCACGGTAGCATGGTGGTTAGCATAAATGCTTCACAGCTCCAGGGTCCCAGGTTCGATTCCCGGCTGGGTCACTGTCTGTGCGGAGTCTGCACGTCCTCCCCGTGTGTGCGTGGGTTTCCTCCGGGTGCTCCGGTTTCCTCCCACAGTCCAAAGATGTGCGGGTTAGGTGGATTGGCCATGCTAAATTGCCCGTAGTGTCCTAAAAAGTAAGGTTAAGGGGGGGGGTTATTGGGTTACGGGTATAGGGTGGATACGTGGGTTTGAGTAGGGTGATCATGGCTCGGCACAACATCGAGGGCCGAAGGGCCTGTTCTGTGCTGTACTGTTCTATGTTCTATGTTCTAACGGAACGCTAGGACAAGCTCGAAGGGCTCAATGGCCGTCCTTATTTTATATTCCTACATCTCGTGTGGCTGTTCGACTGCCGTGGCGTCGCATGGAAAGATCTGTCTCCAAACTCCATTGACCTTCATCGATTCAATATCCCCTTGTCTGACAAAAATCCAGCAATCTCAATTCGGAAATGTTTCACTTGACCCTCTGGCACCTTCTTGTGAGGCTGTGAATCATTGGAAGACTGGGCACCCCCTGTAGGTGGGACAGGGAATTGGTGGGAGGGTGACCAGCAGCCCAACATGGCGGGTCCTTGTTGTGAAGGAGAAATGCCTCAACAGCATCTGCCAGTCGCTGGGGGACGCCACCCAGTATCAGGTGGACCTTGATGAGGCGCTATGCGGCATCTCCCAGTCACAGTCACAATGTAACATTGACCCCCCCCCCCTCACCCCACGGCATGTACTGCAGCAGCGAACGCCGCCCACCATTGGCTGTTGGAGAGATCTTCCTGTCCACCAGTGTCAGCAGCTTTTGGGGGAGACGAGTTCAGGACTTCACGACCCTTTTGTGTGAAGGAGTGCTGCCTGATATCAGACCATGACGGCTCAGTTCTAATGTTGAGGTCGCGCCTTCTTGTTTTAGACTTGTTTAGAAATTTAACATCAACACATCAGGGCCCAACATAAGGAGAACAGCAACAAGTGACTCATTCTTGGCACCGGGTTACCAGTGCATTGATGGCTTTGCGCCAACCCATCACAGGGAGCAAAGCAATGTTATGTGGAGAGGGAATGAGGCCAATTGAGAACATAAGAAATATGAGAAGGCCCCTCAAGCCTGCTCTGCCACTCAATAAGATCACGCCTGACCTGTTTGTGGTCTGAACCCCCCCCCCCCCCCCGCCATCCCTCGCACCTCACCCACCCCCCCCCCCCCCGCCATCCCCCCCACCCACCTCCCCCCTCCTCCCCCAATAACGCATGTCTCCCTTGTCTGTCAAACATCTGTCCAACTCAGCCTTGAATATATTCAACGACCCAGCCTCCACTGCTCTCCGTGGATGAGGGAGGAGAGGATACTAAAGGTCAACTACCCTCCGAGGGAGGAACTTCCTCCTCAACTCTGCCTTAAATCAAAATCCTTCATTGAGAATCCTCTCCCCTCGCTGCTGGTGTGCTTGCAGATGAGGAGGGGGCTTTAATCGGACGGCAGGTGTGCAGCCCAAGGGCCTTCCAGCCCTCCATCAACCGAGGCCCTTAAAGTGGACAACTGATGACCAATTAGCAGCCTCACCCGGCCTTTTGGCTCGGCTCAGGCCCAAGAGGAGGGACAAGGCTTTCTTCCAGTCAGCTTCAATCTCGTTTGTCTCTCTTGTGGAGACCGTGAATTGGATTCAATTTGAGTTGGGTTCTTGCAGCAGGCAATGAAACGGGTAAAGGGTTTGCCCCATCCCTCTTTGCCCGCTGCCTTTGTAACTTTACAGATGGAATTTAAAAATCCCCTCCTTCGGCAGCATTCAG
>NC_052172.1:5293254-5334483 GCF_902713615.1 Scyliorhinus canicula
CCCATAATCCACTTCTGAATATACAAACTGATGGATTGGGAAGAAGAGGAGGAGGTTATTCGGCCTTTCGAGCTTTCTCAGGCCTTCATTAAGATCATGGCTGATCTGATTGTAACCTCAACCCCCACATTCCTACCCACCCCCGATAACCTTTCACCCCCTTGATCAAGCATTAAACTCGCTCTGCCTTAAAAATATTGAAATACTCTGCTTCCACTGCCTTTTGAGAAATGATGTGGAGATGCCGGCGTTGGACTGGGGTGAGCACAGTAAGAAGTCTTACAACACCAGGTTAAAGTCCAACAGGTTTGTTTCAAACACGAGCTTTCGGAGCACGGCTCCTTCTTCAGGTGAATGGAAAGGCTTGTTCCAGAAATGTTTATATAGACACAGTCAGAGATGCCCCGGAATGCGAGCACCTGCAGGCAATCAAATCATCAAAGATGCAGAGAGAGAGGTAACTCCAGGTTAAAGAGGTGTGAATTGTCCCAAGCCAGTTCAGTCGGTAGGCCTCTGCAAGTCCAGGCTTGTTGGTGGGGGCCGAATGTAATGCGACATGAATCCCAGATCCCCTTAGGAGGCCTTCAGGAGACGCGACAACGCAAAATTGCTGAGCAAAACTTATAGCTAAGTTCCGCACGCATGAATGCGGACTCAACCGGGATCTGGGATTCATGTCGCATTACATTCGGCCCCCACCAACAAGCCTGGACTTGCAGAGGCCTACCGACTGAACTGGCTTGGGACAATTCACACCTCTTTAACCTGGAGTTACCTCTCTCTCTGCATCTTTGATGATTTGATTGCCTTGCAGGTGCTCGCATTCCGGGGCATCTCTGACTGTGTCTATATAAACATTTCTGGAACAAGCCTTTCCATTCACCTGAAGAAGGAGCCGTGCTCCGAAAGCTCGTGTTTGAAACAACCTGTTGGACTTTAACCTGGTGTTGTAAGACTTCTTACTGTTTTGAGAAATGGACAGAGTGGAGAGTCAGATGCTTTCTCCCAGGGTGGGAGAGTCAATTACTAGGGCATTCACCTGAAGAAGGAGCCGTGCTCCGAAAGCTCGTGTTTGAAACAAACCCGTTGGACTTTAACCTGGTGTTGTAAGACTTCTTACTGTGCTCACCCCAGTCCAACGCCGGCATCTCCACATCACAATTACTAGGGGGCATAGGTTTAAGGTGCGAGGGGCAGAGTTTAGAGGAGATGTGTGAGGGAAGTTTTTTTACACAGAGGGTAGTGGGTGCCTGGAACTCGCTGCCGGAGGAGGTGGTGGAAGCAGGGACGATAGTGACGTTTAAGGGGCATCTTGACAAATACATGAATAGGATGGGAATAGAGGGATATGGACCCCTGAAGTGTAGAAGGTTTTAGGTTAGACAGGCAGCTGGTCAGCACAGGCTTGGAGGGCCGAAGGGCCTGTTCCTGTGCTGTACTTTTCTTTGTTTCTTTGAATTCCAAAGACTCACAATCCTCTGAAAGAAAAAAAAATCTCCATTTCTCCGTCTTAAACGAGCAACCCCTTGTTTTTAAACTGTGGCCCCGAGTTCCAGGTTCATTAAATGGTTTCCAGATGGAGACAGATATATTTCTGATTTTCAAAATGGGTTAAAGGGATATGGGGAACAGGTGGGGAGGTGGATTTGAGACCAGGAAGAGATCAGCGAAGATCTGAGGAATGGCGGAGCAGGCTCGAAGAGCTGGATTGTCGACTTCCGCTCCGCATTCCTATAATAGCACATAATCGACCCCTCCCACCCCCACAGTGCAATACTGAGGGAGTGCTGCCCTATTGCAAGCGCTGTCTTCTGAAGGAGATGATAAGCCAAGGTCCTGTCTCCCCTCCTCACTGGAGGTCAAAGGTCCCGTGGCTACAGGTGGAGGAAGGGCAGAGAGGTTACCCCGATTTCCCAGCCCATATTTACCCATTCAACCAACTTCACTAAATCAGAGCGGCAAAGCAGTCGCCCAGTCTGCATGTGGCCTCCCCAATGTAGGGGAGTGTCAAAAGCGAATGCAGTGTGCCAAATAGAAAGGAAGCTCAAGGAAGTCACCTTCACTTGAAGGAATGTTTGACGTCTTTGATGATGAGAAGAGATGAAGCAAGAGAGCAGCTGCCGCATCTGTCCTGGCATCTAAACATGCTGAAGGAGCGAGGCACTGCTAGATCTGGGTGTGGGGTCTGGGTGTGGGATCTGGGTGTGGGATCTGGGTGCGGGATCTGGGTGCGGGATCTGGGTGTGGGATCTGGATGAGGGATCTGGATGAGGGATCTGGATGTGGGATCTGGGTGTGGGATCTGAGTGTGGGATCTGGATGTGGGATCTGGGTGTGGGATCTGGTTACGGGATCTGGGTGTGGGATCTGGATGAGGGATCTGGGTGCGGGATCTGGGTGTGGGATCTGGGTGCGGGATCTGGGTGCGGGATCTGGATGTGGGATCTGGTTACGGGATCTGGGTGTGGGATCTGGGTGTGGGATATGGGTGTGGGATCTGAGTGTGGGGTCTGGGTATGGGGTCTGGGTGTGGGGTCTGGGTGCAGGATCTGGGTGCGGGGTCTGGGTGTGGGGTCTGGGTGTGGGATCTGGGTGTGGGATCTGGGTGTGGGATCTGGGTGTGGGATCTGGTTACGGGATCTGGGTGTGGGATCTGGGTGTGGGATCTGGATGTGGGATCTGGATGTGGGATCTGGGTGTGGGATCTGGCTGTGGGATCTGTGTGTGGGATCTGGGTGTGGGATCTGGTTACGGGATCTGGGTGTGGGGTCTGGGTGTGGGATCTGGCTGTGGGATCTGGGAGTGGGATCTGGGTGTGGGATCTGGGTGTGGGATCTGGGTGTGGGATCTGGGTGTGGGATCTGGGTGTGGGATCTGGGTGTGGGATCTGGGTGTGGGATCTGGGTGTGGGATCTGGGTGTGGGATCTGGTTACGGGATCTGGTTACGGGATCTGGGTGTGGGGTCTGGGTGTGGGATCTGGGTGCGGGATCTGGGTGTGGGATCTGGGTGTGGGATCTGGATGAGGGATCTGGGTGTGGGATCTGGGTGTGGGATCTGGTTGTGGGATCTGGATGTGGGATCTGGATGTGGGATCTGGTTATGGGATCTGGGTGTGGGATCTGGGTGTGGGATCTGGTTACGGGATCTGGATGTGGGGTCTGGGTGTGGTATCTGGCTGTGGGATCTGGGTGTGGGATCTGGGTGTAGGATCGGATGTGGGATCTGGATGTGGGATCAGGGTGTGGGATCTGTCTGTGGGATCTGGTTACAGGATCTAAACGTGGGATCTGGGTGTGGGATCTGGGTGTGGGATCTGGGTGTGGGATCTGGATGTGGGATCTGGCTGTGGGATCTGGCTGTGGGATCTGGGTGTGGGGTCTGGATGTGGGGATCTGGATGTGGGATCTGACTGTCGGATCTGGCTGTGGGATCTGGTTGTGGGATCTGGGTGTGGGATCTGGATGTGGGATCTGGGTGTGGGATCTGGGTGTGGGATCTGGGTGTGGGATCTGGTTACGGGATCCGGATGTGGGATCTGGGTGTGGGATCTGGGTGTGGGATCTGGTTACGGGATCTGGATGTGGGGTCTGGCTGTGGGATCTGGGTGTGGGATCTGGGCTGTGGGATCTGGGTAGTGGGATCTGGGATGTGGGATCTGGGTGTGGGATCTGGGTGTGGGATCTCGGTGTGGGATCTGGTTACGGGATCTGAGTGTGGGATCTGGATGTGGGATCTGGCTGTGGGATCTGGGTGTGGGATCTGGGTGTGGGATCTGGGTGTGGGATCTGGGTGTGGGTCTGGGTGTGGGATCTGGATGAGGGATCTGGGTGTGGGATCTGGGTGTGGAATCTGGTTGTGGGATCTGGATGTGGGATCTGGTTACGGGATCTGGGTGTGGGATCTGGGTGTGGGATCTGGTTACGGGATCTGGATGTGGGGTCTGGGTGTGGTATCTGGCTGTGGGATCTGGGTGTGGGATCTGGGTGTGGGATCGGATGTGGGATCTGGATGTGGGATCAGGGTGTGGGATCTGTCTGTGGGATCTGGTTACGGGATCTGGGTGTGGGATCTGGGTGTGGGATCTGGATGAGGGATCTGGTTGTGGGATCTGGGTGTGGGAGCTGGCTGTGGGATCTGGTTATGGGATCTGGTTACGGGATCTGGGTGTGGGATCTGGCTGTGGGATCTGGTTACAGGATCTAAACGTGGGATCTGGGTGTGGGATCTGGTTGTGGGACCTGGATGTGGGATCTGGGTGTGGGATCTGGATGTGGGATCTGGCTGTGGGATCTGGCTGTGGGATCTGTCTGTGGGATCTGGTTACGGGGTCTGGGTGTGGGATCTGGGTGTGGGATCTGGATGTGGGATCTGGCTGTGGGATCTGGCTGTGGGATCTGGGTGTGGGGTCTGGATGTGGGATCTGGCTGTGGGATCTGGCTGTGGGATCTGGGTGTGGGATCTGGATGAGGGATCTGGCTGTGGGATGTGGATGTGGGATCTGGTTGTGGGATCTGGGTGTGGGATCTGGTTGTGGGATCTGGATGTGGGATCTGGGTGTGGGATCTGTGTGTGGGATCTGGTTACGGGATCCGGATGTGGGATCTGGATGTGGGATCTGGGTGTGGGATCTGGGTGTGGGATCTGGGTGTGGGATCTGGATGAGGGATCTGGATGTGGGATCTGGTTGTGGGATCTGGGTGAGGGATCTGGGTGTGGGATCTGGATGTGGGATCTGGTTGTGGGATCTGGGTGTGGGATCTGGTTGTGGGATCTGGATGTGGGATCTGGGTGTGGGATCTGTGTGTGGGATCTGGTTACGGGATCCGGATGTGGGATCTGGATGTGGGATCTGGGTGTGGGATCTGGGTGTGGGATCTGGGTGTGGGATCTGGATGAGGGATCTGGATGTGGGATCTGGGTGAGGGATCTGGGTGAGGGATCTGGGTGTGGGATCTGGATGTGGGATCTGGTTGTGGGATCTGGGTGTGGGATCTGGATGTGGGATCTGGTTACGGGATCTGCATGTGGGATCTGGGTGTGGGATCTGGGTGTGGGATCTGGATGTGGGATCTGGATGTGGGATCTGGATGTGGGATCTGGCTGTGGGATCTGGATGTGGGATCTGGGTGTGGGATCTGGATGTGGGATCTGGTTACGGGATCTGGTTACGGGATCTGGGTGTGGGACCTGGTTGTGGGATCTGGTTACGGGATCCGGATGTGGGATCTGGGTGTGGGATCTGGGTGTGGGATCTGGGTGTGGGATATGGGTGTGGGATCTAGGTGTGGGATCTGGGTGCGGGATCTGGATGCGGGGTCTGGGTGTGGGATCTGGATGCGGGGTCTGGGTGTGGGATCTGGATGTGGGATCTGGGTGTGGGATCTGGTTACGGGATCTGGATGTGGGATCTGGGTGTGGGATCTGGATGTGGGATCTGGGTGTGGGATCTGGGTGTGGGATCTGGATGAGGGATCTGGCTGTGGGATCTGGATGATGGATCTGGCTGTGGGATCTGGCTGTGGGATCTGGATGTGGGATCTGGTTATGGGATCTGGGCGTGGGATCTGGATGTGGTATCTGGGTGTGGGGTCTGGATGTGGGATCTGGTTATGGGATCTGGGTGTGGGATCTGGATGTGGGATCTGGGTGTGGGATCTGGATGTGGGATCTGGGTGTGGGATCTGGATGTGGGATCTGGGTGTGGGGTCTGGGTGTGGGATCTGGATGTGGGATCTGGGTGTGGGATCTGGATGTGGGATCTGGATGTGGGTTCTGGATGTGGGATCTGGTTATGGGATCTGAGTGTGGGATCTGGATGTGGGATCTGAGTGTGGGATCTGGATGTGGGATCTGGATGTGGGATCTGGATGTGGGATCTGGATGTGGGATCTGGATGTGGGATCTGAGTGTGGGATCTGGATGTGGGATCTGGTTTGAGGATCTGGTTTCAGGATATGTTGCTGATATTCCTGCAGGTCACCAAGAACTACACCTCAAAAATATTCCAGCAGCTGCTGGATTTAGCAGCGTGACCATCTAAAATGATTTTATAAATTCAAATCCTCCTTTCCATCCCACTTCTGTCTGGCTCACCCACAGAATGTAAGAGCACATTCTGGACCAGAGCAGTGTGTCGTCTGCCTTCCATCCTCTACAAATTCCACTCCAAAAGTTAAACAGTCCAGTCTGAAACCTGACCACACGGAGCTCCAAACTGATTGAATTGTCCTCTTTGCTAATGCAGGGCTTTGTGACCAGATAGATAGATAGAGAATAGATAGAGAAATACAGCACAGAACAGGCCCTTCGGCCCACGATGTTGCGCCGAACTTTTGTCCTAGGTTAATCATAGAATTTTGGACAATTTATCATGGCCAATCCACCCAACCTGCACATCTTTGGACTGTGGGAGGAAACCGGAGTACCCGGAGGAAACCCACGCACACACGGGGAGGATGTGCACACAGACAGTGACCCAAGTCGAAATCGAAGCAATTGTGCTATCCACAATGCTACCGTGCTGCCCTTAAGAAGTTAACCTACACTCCATTATTCTACCATAATCCATGTACCTATCCAATAGCCGCTTGAAGGTCCCTAACGTTTCCGACTCAACTACTACCACAGGCAGTGCATTCCATGCCCCCACTACTCTCTGGGTAAAGAACCTACCTCTGACATCCCCTCTATATCTTCCACCATTTATCTTAAATTTATGTCCCCTTGTAATGGTGTGTTCCACCCGGGGAAAAAGTCTCTGACTGTCTACTCTATCTATTCCCCTGATCATCTTATAAACCTCTATCAAGTCGCCCCTCATCCTTCT
Source organism: Scyliorhinus canicula (assembly GCF_902713615.1). Lineage (NCBI taxonomy): Eukaryota > Metazoa > Chordata > Chondrichthyes > Carcharhiniformes > Scyliorhinidae > Scyliorhinus > Scyliorhinus canicula. The sequence continues at coordinate 5,300,083 of NC_052172.1, forward strand.
CCGTTCTAATGAGAAAAGGCCTAGCACCCTCAACCTTTCCTCGTATGACCTACTCTCCATTCCAGGCAACATCCTGGTAAATCTCCTTTGCACCTTTTCCAAAGCTTCCACATCCTTCCTAAAATGAGGTGACCAGAACTGCACACAGTACTCCAAATGTGGCCTGACCAAGGTTTTGTACAGCTGCATCATCACCTCACGGCTCTTAAATTCAATCCCTCTGCTAATGAACGCTAGCACACCATAGGCCTTCTTCACAGCTCTATCCACTTGAGTGGCAACTTTCAAAGAACTATGAACATAGACCCCAAGATCTCTCTGCTCCTCCACATTGCCAAGAACCCTACCATTAACCCTGTATTCCGCATTCATATTTGTCCTTCCAAAATGGACAACCTAACACTTGTCAGGGTTAAACTCCATCTGCCACTTCTCAGCCCAGCTCTGCATTCTATCTATGTCTCTTTGAAGCCGACAACAGCCCTCCTCACTATCCACAACTCCACCAATCTTCGTATCATCGTATCATCTGCAAATTTACTGACCCACCCTTCAACTCCCTCATCCAAGTCGTTAATGAAAATCACAAACAGCAGAGGACCCAGAACTGATCCCTGCGGTACGCCACTGATAACTGGGCTCCAGGCTGAATATTTGCCATCCACCACCACTCTCTGTTTTCTATCGGTTAGCCAGTTTGTTATCCAACTGGCCAAATTTCCCACTATCCCATGCCTCCTTACTTTCTGCATAAGCCTACCATGGGGAACCTTATCAAATGCCTTACTAAAATCCATGTACACTACATCCACTGCTTTACCTTCATCCACATGCTTGGTCACCTCCTCAAAGAATTCAATAAGACTTGTAAGGCAAGACCTACCCCTCACAAATCCGTGCTGACTATCCCTAATCAAGCAATGCCTTTCCAGATGCTCAGAAATCCTATCCCTCAGTACCCTTTCCATTACTTTGCCTACCACCGAAGTAAGACTAACTGGTCTGTAATTCCCAGGGTTATCCCTATTCCCTTTTTTGAACAGGGGCACGACATTCGCCACTCTCCAATCCTCTGGTACCACCCCTGTTGACAGCGAGGACGAAAAGATCATTGCCAACGGCTCTGCAATTTCATTTCTTGCTTCCCATAGAATCCTTGGATATATCCCGTCAGAAACCCTTGAATAAGATGCTGCGTGTGTGACTCCCCAGAACAGGATTATAAAGAGGATAACAAATGAGTGAATACGGAAAGAATCTGTCACAGCAGATCCAGCTGATGTTTTGACAGCCGAATTTGAGTGGTTTTTACAATTCTCCGAAATCATGAGGTTGAATTAGTCCGGTTAATTCTCCAAAATGTATCCATTATCATTCATAATACATTGCGGGCAATGTATTGCCTTCTCAAACATTGTTCCTGTTGTAACTTTGATCTGCTGGTGCCTTTGAGGATGAAAGCGGAACGCTGTGATGTAGAGGATAAGATGACTCATTGATCCTCTGGTCTGAGGCCTAGATTCATTCATAATGAAACGGTGTAGACACTATCAGAAAGCAGAGCAAAACCCACTGTAGTGTGAAGGAATGAAGTATCAATATCCTGAGTACCCAGCTCTTTGTTTTATAGATATCACCATCACCAACGCTTAAACTATTCAAAGTTCAAAGACGTGCAGGTTAGGTGGATTGGCCATGCTAAATTGTCCCTTAGGTTCAGCTGGGTTACGGGGATGGGGTGGCGGCGTGGGCTTAGAACATAGAACATAGAACAGTGCAGCACAGAACAGGCCCTTCGGCCCTCGATGTTGTGCCGAGCAATGATCACCCTACTTAAACCCACGTATCCACCCTATACCCGTAACCCAACAACCCCCCACTTAACCTTACTTTTTAGGACACTACGGGCAATTTAGCATGGCCAATCCACCTAACCCGCACATCTTTGGACTATGGGAGGAAACCGGAGCACCCGGAGGAAACCCACGCACACACGGGGAGGATGTGCAGACTCCGCACAGACAGTGACCCAAGCCGGGAATCGAACCTGGGACCCTGGAGCTGTGAAGCATTTATGCTAACCACCATGCTACCGTGCTGCCCTAAAAGCACTGGCTTAAGTGGGGTGCTCTTTCCAAGGGCAGGTACAGACTCGATGGGCCCAATGGCCTCCTTCGGCACTGCCAATTCTCTGATTCTGTTCAAGACTTTCCAACCCGTCCACTTGATTCCAGACTCAATTTATTTTTTAGTCTCCACCTTTCCCAGCTCGGCTGAACATTTCCTCCCACCGTTGTGTGAGGTGTTCTGGAATGTTCCTGAAGCTCAGCGCAGTGTTTCATGAAGGTGACGGCCGGGGGGGGGGGGGGGGGGGGTCCCAAACATCGCCTGGGAAATCGGCGAGAGCCCGCATCGTCTTCTTTCAGGTGGGCAATTGGGCTCTTGGCCGGGGGTTAGGGGGCAGGGGCTTCACCAGGATCCGGGACCTAAACTCCCAAGTCTTGTGCAATAAGGGTGTTTACCACACAGAGGCAGTTCTCTACCACGCCACCGGGGGAAGTGGGCGGCTGTAGGCCGAGGCCCAGGATGGCGAAGAGACCCAGTGGACAGGCGGCGGCAAGGGGAGGGGGTTTTGGTCCTCAGCGTTGAGTCTCTTTCCCGCGGTTGGGTTCACACCAGCATGGGGGGGGGGGGGGGGGAGATCACAGAATCCCTACAGAGCAGAAGGAGGCCACTCGGCCCATCGAGTCTGCGGCGGCCCTTCGAATGAGCTCTCTATCCATGCCCCACACACCCGTCCACCCCGCCCTATCCCCGTAACCCCACATGCTAACCTGCACATCTTTGGACACTACCGAGCAATTTCTCCCGCCAATCCACCTAACCTGCACATCTTTGGACTGTGGGAGGAAACCGGAGCACCCGGAGGAAACCCACGCACACACGGGGAGAACGTGCCGACTCCACACACTGTCACCAAGGCCAGAATGGATCCCGGATCCCTGGTGCTGTGAGGCGACAGTGCCAACCACTGTGCCACATTCTTTTTATATCAATTCCCCCCCCCCCCCCGCCAATCCTGTGTTCCAATTCACTCTATACCCCTGATGTATGGCTCCTTTGTCTATCTGCAATGCCAAGGCTCCTTAGATAACATCTTCCAAACCCACAACCACTATCATCGAGAGGGACAAGGGCAGCAGATACCTCGAAACTCTCCCCGTCCCTCCGTCCCCCCTTCCCCCCCCACCACCCCCCCCCCCCCCCCGCCCATCCCCCACCCGCCCCCACCCCCCACCCCCCCCCCCCCACCCCCACCGATGGGCCGAGCGGCCGGGCTTTTACGCCCGTTTTTTCACGGCAGCAAACACACCTGCTCGCTGCCGTCATGAAAACGGGCACTGGATGCCCGTTTGGGGCATCCAGAGGCCCGTTTGGGGCGGGAGCACCACCGTTGTGCTCGGGAGGGGACAGCCCCGCGATCGGTGCCCACCGATCGTCAGGCCTGCGTCCAAAAGGGACGCACTATTTCCCCTCCGCCGCCCGGCAAGATCAAGCCGCCACGTCTTGTCGGGCGGCGGTGGAGAAATGCGGAACCGCGCATGCGTGGGTTCCGTCAACGGCGCGATGTCGTCAGCCGCGCATGCGCGGGTTGGAGCCGGCTCCAACCTGCGCATGCGCGGCTGACGTCATACAGATGCCAGCCGCGCGTCATCTTGGCGCTCGGCCTTAACGACGGTCGTTAAGGCCGCGACGCCGTGATTCCCGGGGTCCCGCTCCTAGCCCCGATGGGGGGGGGGGGAGAATCGGGTCCCGGGAACGGGCGTGAAGGCTGCCGCGAAACACGGCCAGTTTCACGGCAGCCTTTACGACTCTCCGCATTTATGGAGAATCTCGCCCATTATTTTTGAACCTCCCCTCTCACACTTCTGAACTCCAATGCATATAATCCGAACCGATTTAATTCTCCTCATATGACAGCCCCGCCCTCCCAGGAATCAGCCTGGTAAACCTTCGCTGTCCTCCCTCCATAGCAACAACATCCTTCCTCAGATAAGGACAACAACATTTCAGACAATACTCCAGGTGTGGCCCCACCAATGCCCTAAACACTTGGTGTGAGCCATCCCTATTCCGATGCTCAAACCCTCTCGCCATGAAGGCCAACATACCATTCGTCTTCTTTACTGCCGGCTGTACCTGCGCGCTTACTTTCAGCGACTGAAGCACGAGGACACCAAGGTCTCGCTGCGTATCCACCTCTCTCAATTTACACCCATTCAAACAATAATCCGCCTTCCCATCTTTGCTCCCGAAGCGGATAATCATCCACATTATACAGCATCTGCCATGCGTGTGCCCACTCACTCAGCCTGTCCAAATCCCGCTGAAGCATCTCTGCATCCTCCTCACAGCTCACCCTCCCACCCAACTTTGTATCATCTGCAAATTTGGAGATAATACATTTAGTTCCCCCGTCCAAATCATTAATATATAACGTGGACAGTTGGGGTCCTAGCACCGATCCCTGCTGTACCCCACCAGTCACTGCCTGCCAATCAGAAAAAGACCCATTTATTCCAACTTTTTACTTCCTGTCTGCTAACCAGCTTTCTAACCATCTCAAGACACTATCCATAATCCCATGCGCTTTAATTTTACATATTAATCAGCTATGTGAGACCTTGTCAAAAGCCTTCTGAAAGCCTAAATAAACCACATCCACCAGTTCTCCCTGGTCAAATCTATGAGTTACATCTTCAAAGAATTCCAGTAGATTTTTCAAGCCTCGATTTTCCATTTGTAAATCCATGCTGACTTTGTCTGATTATACCACTGCTTTCCAAATGCTGTGCTATGAAATCCTTAATAATGGACTGTAGCAACTTCCCTACTATCGACGTTAGGCTCACTGCTCTATAGTTTCCTGTTTTCTCCCTATCTTCCATTTTGAATAGCGGGGTTACATTCGCTACCCTCCAATCTGCAGGAGCCATTCCAGAGCCCAAACAATTTTGGAAAATTACCACCAATGGATTTACTATTTGAAAATGAAAATCACTTATTGTCACGGGTAGGCTTCAAATGAAGTTACTGTGAAAAGCCCCTCGTCGCCACATTCCGGCGCCTGTCCGGGGAGGCTGGTACGGGAATCGAACTGTGCTGCTGGCCTGCTTGGTAAGCCAGTGATTTAGCCGAGTGAGCTAAACCAGCCCCTCTGGCCTATTTCTAGGGCCACTTCCTTAACTTCTCTGGGATGCAGATTACCCGGCCCTGGAGATTTGTCCGCCTTCAATCTCATTAATTTCCTGTCTGCATGGTTCTTTGTAAAACCATGGCTGGGATTCTCCGAGCCCACGCTGGGTCGGAGAATCGCCGGGAGTGGGGGGGGGGCTCGCGAATCCACGCCACTCCGACACCGGGCCGCCGATTCTCCGGCGACTGGAGAATCGCTGGCAATCGCGCCGGCGCGATCGGCGAGTCGCCGGTCGGGGAACCGTTGAAAGCGGCCCCCGCGGCAATTCTGCACGCTCGGCAGGCTGAGTGCCCACCGCCGTCGTTTACCTCACTATTCACCTTGATAAAGAATTCTATCATATTATGGTCACTCATCCCCAAGGGTTCTCTCACAGCTAGATTGTCAACTAATCCTTTCTCATTGCGCAACACCCTGTCCAAGATGGTCTGTTCCCTTGTTGGTTCTTCAACATATTGGTCCAGAAAACCATCCCGTATACACTCCAGACATTCCTCCTCTGCTGTACTGTGACTAATTTGACTCACCCAATCTGTGTGCAGATTAAAGTCACCCATAATCACAGATGTTCCTTTATCACATGCATCTCTGATTTTCTATATAATGCTTTTGCCAACATGGGCAGCATGGCAGCATAGTGGTTAGCACAAATGCTTCACAGCTCCAGGGTCCCAGGTTCGAATCCCAGCTTGGGTCACTGTCTGTGTGGAGTCTGCACGTCCTCCCCGTGTGTGCGTGGGTTTCCTCCGGGTGCTCCAGTTTCCTCCCACAGTCCAAAGATGTGCAGGTTAGGTGGATTGGCCATGCTAAATTGCCCTTAGGGTCCAAATTGCCCTTAGTGTTGGGTGGGGTTACTGGGTTATGGGGATAGGGTGGAGGTGTGGACCTTGGGTAGGGTGCTCTTTCCAAGAGCCGGTGCAGACTCGATGGGCCGAATGGCCTCCTTCTGCACTGTAAATTCTATGAAAATTACCATTGCAGTTCGGTCGTCTGTATACGACCCCTATGAATGTTTCTTAACTCAACCCAGACGTATTCCACAGCGTCTGTGCTAATATCATTCCTCAATATTTTATCAATATCTTTAATCATCAATGCAACTCCACCATCTTTTCCTTTCTGTCTGTCCTTCTTAAAAACGGAACAGCCCTCAAAGTTTAGTTCCCATCCTTGGTTACCTTGGGGCCATGTCTCCGTAGTCCCAACTATATCACACCCCTTTACATCTACTTCACCCAATTCTTCCTCTCTCCCTATGGTTATCACATCCAATACTTCATACTCCTCTCTTTTGCGGGACAGATGCAAACTATTCATAAAGAGCCACATCCGCGGCCTCCACACAGACGTTACCTATTTGGTCTTTTATGGGCCCTACTCTTTCCAGAGTTACCTCTTACTCTGAATACATTGATGAAATACCTTTGGGATTTCCTTGACTTTGTTTGCCAATATTCCTTCATTCCTGCTCTCTGCTTTCCTCATTTCCTTCTTGATTTCACCCTTCCTCATTCTATACTCCTTTCAGCTTTTCATATCATAGAATCCCGACAGTGCAGAAGGAGGCCGCTCGGCCCATCGAGTCTGTACTCACCCTTCGAAAGAGCACTCTACCCATGCCCGCTCCCCCGTCTACCCTGCCCTAACCTAACCTGCACACCTTTGGACACTGAGGGCAATTTAGCGTGGCCAATCCACCTTCACACAGTCTCCGGACTGTGGGAGGAAACCGGAGCACCCGGAGGAAACCCACGCACACACGGGGAGAACGTGCAGACTCCGTACAGACAGTGACCCCAGCGGGGAATCGAACCTGGGACCCTGGCGTTGTGAAGCAATTGTGCTAACCACTATGCACAGTAGGTGCTTATTCTGCAGCCCCACCCCCTGGGCTGAATTCAGCTAACTGAGCGTACCAGGGATTGAACCCGGAATCTTCTACTCTGCCAGGAAAGGGCTAAGTGGATGTGCGGTGCCTTGGCATATGTGACAGATTTGAACCCGTAACAAAGAAAAGATTGCAGGGGCCATACATTATTAAATACCGCTCAGAGTGGGTGACAGGAGGCTGTAAATAATTTACATTCCACACACACAGGTTCTGCTGCGGAGAAGGCTGCCCCTGTAAATTTAATTCTTCAGCTTAACGAGTCATTCACTCTTCGTAATGCCGCCCTGCGGGCAAGTGGAATGTTCCAGAACTGTTTATTATGATCAATGCGTTGTAATTAAAGTTCCAGACATGGCGACGCACGCAGTCAATCCTGACAGCTCGCGCGCTGGGTCAGTGAAAAGCTGCGGAACATTCCGGCAAGCTGCGCCGTCAATCTCTGGCCTGCTTAAGGAGAGTTGGCAGAATCTATCTTTTGTTCATAACAGTCCCCCCCCCCCCCCCCCCCACCCCCCCCCCCCCCCCACCCCCACCCCCACCCCCCTCAATAAACGATGCCTTCGAAACACAGCACAAACTATCCCCAATTTACTGGCGTGGAATTTTATACACTGCCAATTCAGCACGGTAGCACGGTGGTTAGCATAAATGCTTCACAGCTCCAGGGTCCCAGGTTCGATTCCCAGCTGGGTCACTGTCTGTGCGGAGTCTGCACGTCCTCCCCGTGTGTGCGTGGGTTTCCTCCGGGTGCTCCGGTTTCCTCCCACAGTCCAAAGATGTGCGGGTTAGGTGGATTGGCCATGCTAAATTGCCCGTAGTGTCCTAAAAGGTAAGGTTAAAGGGGGTGTTGTTGGGTTACGGGTATAGGGTGGATACGTGGGTTTGAGTAGGGTGATCATTGCTCGGCACAACATCGAGGGCAGAAGGGCCTGTTCTGTGCTGTACTGTTCTATGTTCTATGTTCAACGTTACTCTACCTCTGTGCTGGAATTAAATATGTTTATCAAGCATTCTTGACTCATTCTACGAGGCAAAGGATCACATTGTTCCCCCGTGGCATCATTGTTTTGCTTTCGTTTCTAACCTCACTGCGCACCTCCTTCCCCATCACTCCATCACCTTTCTCTGCTAGAAATACTTATTCAGTTTTCCCTCAGGTGCCTGCCTAAACATGGCTCCTTCCAACAACTAACCCGCTCTCACGCAAACTCTCGCCTCACTCTCTGAATGACATCGCCTCATGGCTGACTTCCCCACCAGAGGAGTTGGTCAAGGTAAGTTTAACGATGGGCCGAATAAGTGTAATATTTTCTATGATTTTTTTAAATGATTCTTTTAGAAGGGTGGCCCTGTGGTTAGCGCTGCTGCCTCACAGCGCCAAGGACCCGGGTTCAATTCCGGCCTTGGGTGACTGTGCGGAGTTTGCACGCTCTCCCCGTGTCTGCGTGGGTTCCCTCCGGGTGCTCCGGTTTCCTCCCCACAGTCCAACGACGTGCAGGTTACGTGGATTGGCCGTGCTAAATAGGGGCTGGTTTAGCTCACTGGGCTACATCGCTGGCTTTTAAAGCCGACCAGGCAGGCCAGCAGCACGGTTTGATTCCCGTACCAGCCTCCCCGGACAGGCGCCGGAATGTGGCGACTAGGGGCTTTTCACGGTAACTTCATTGAAGCCTACTCGTGACAATAAGCGATTTTCATTTCGTTTCATTTCAAGTTGCCCCCAGGTGGAGTTATGGGGATGGGGAGGGGGAGCCGGCCTCGGTAGGGTGCTCTTTCAGGGGGTCGGTGCAGACTCGATGGGCCGAATGGCCTCCTGCACAGTAGGGATTCTACGATAATATTTTATGATAAAATCTATGAGGACAGAATTTTAAAACCATTGCAACGGTCTAGACGGAAGGTCAGCCTTGGCTTTTAATTCATTGATGGGATGGGGGCCTGGCTGGTTAGGCCACGATTGATTGCCCATCCCTAATTGCCCATGGGAGGGTGGTGCTGAGCCGCCTTCTTGAACAGGTGCAGTCCAAGGCACCCACCAACCCAAGCCTGATTGGCCAGGCCTTGGTGCACGTGCGCACGGACTGCTTCAGAACCTGAGGAATCGCAAACGCTGCTGGGCATCTTACGACCTTACGATGGAGCGGAGGTCATTGATGAAAGATGGTCAGGGCTAAGACACTACCCTGGGGAACTCTTGCAGCCACGCCCCGGGACTGAGATGGTCCGCCACCCACAACCACACCAACTTCATTTGTGCTCGGTATGTCTCCAACCAGTGGAATATTTTCCCTGGGCCCCACTGACCAGTTTTCTTCGGGTTCTGACATAGAATATACAGTGCAGAAGGAGGCCATTCGGTCCATCGAGTCTGCACCGACCCATTTAAGCCCTCACTTCCACCCTATCCACCCAAGGCTGTAGCAAGGTCAGGGGCTGAGTGCCCCTGATGGAGTCCAAACCGGGAGTCAATGATCACTGCTGAGTAAGACACCTTCGATAACTTTGTTGACCGTCGAGCAATGACCCCCCCAACCCAATAACCCCTCCTAACTTTTTTGGACACTAAGGGCAACTTATCACGGCCAATCCACCTAACAGCACGTCTTTCAGGACGTGGGAGGAAACCGGAGCGCCCGGAGGAAACCCACGCAGACACGGGGAGAACGTGCAGACTCCGCGCAGACAGTGACCCAAGGCCGGGAATCGAACCTGGGACCCTGGCGCTGTGAAGCCGCAGTGCTAACCACTTGTGCTACCGCGCTGCCCCTTGACGCTATGCTGCACTGATATCAGGGGCGGTCACTCTCACCTCACCTCTTGGCCGCCATTTTACTGAATTTGGCAGAGTGCCAGCTGTGTTTTCAGACCAGATTTCCTGATGCTCAAGTGAACAAGAAGTCTGGGGGCGTGGTTTGCGCCGTCACTCTGGCGGAGTGGAGCCCACTGGGCCGACTCTACCGGGGCGAGGACGCCATCTTTAAAGGGTGCCCCGATCTGTGCCCCCACCCTACCCCGCCCCTGGAACTGACCCCTGGCACCAATTGATTAGCGCTGCCAGGGAAGTGCCGGGGGTCAATGTTGGCCACTGCCTGGGCATGTCAGTCACCCCCCCCCCCCCCCCCCCCGGGACTCTGTTCACCTTGGTGCCCCAGGTGGGGGGTTCCCTTTGACTGATTCTCGTTCTTATAAAGCTAGTGTAAACTTCGCCGTCGTGACAGCGCGCTGGAGAGGTGGGGTTTGGGGGGGGGGGGGGTGAGATCATGTGACTGGGAAGCCCTTTAATAATATGTAAATGTATTAAAAGTTATTGAAATGCAATTAGGGCACAGCCGTTACATCACGGTCGCACAGTGGTTAGCACAGTTGCGTCACAGCGCCAGGGTTCCAGGTTCCATTCCCGGCTCGGGTCCCAGTCTCTGCGGAGTCTGCACGTTCTCCCCCCCCCCCCCCCCCCCCGTCTGCGTGGGTTTCCTCCGGGCGCTCCGGTTTCCTCCCACAGTCCAAAAATGTGCAGGTCAGGTGGATTGGCCGTGCTAAATTGCCCCTTAGGGTCGAAAAACAGGTTGGGTGGGGTTGCTGGGATATGTGGATGGGGTGGAGGTGTGGGCTTAGGTAGGGTGCTCTTCCCAAGGGATGGTGCTGAGTCGATGGGCCCGAATGGCCCCCTTCTGCCCGGTAAATTCTCTGATTCTATGATCTCTTGGCAAGAATCTAATTTCCTGACTCTCGTGGGACTTGGTGCCCACGTTGCTGTTGGCGCTCACGGGGAGCCCCCCCTCCTTGAGTTCAGCTCTTTTGTCCAAGTTTGGACCAAGGCTGTAGCAAGGTCAGGGGTCGAGTGCCCCTGATGGAGTCCAAACCGGGAGTCAATGATCACCGCTGAGTAAGACACTTTCGATAACTTTATTGACCGTCGAGCAATGAGCGGTAATTTGATGAGTTGGATTAGTCGTGCTTTTTTCGTTGGCAGGATATAGCTGGGCAATTTTGCACATTGCCGGGTGGATGCCAATCTTGCAGCTGTACTGGAACATATTGGCTAGGGAGCACAGGTAGTTCTATTCAGTATTATTGCCGGAATGTTCTTGTCATGGCCCATAGCCTTTGTTGCTTGCATTTACGCAGCCAAGTCTCTCTCAACATCAAAGTTTACAAGTTTCATGCCTTTAAAAAAATATTCTACTTTTCGACCAAAGGAAATGGTCTCGCACACTCCAAATGATGCTCCATTTGCCATCTTGTGGCCCACTTACTTCACTTACTTATATCTCTTTGCACCCTCTCTGTGTCCTCCTCACATTTCCACCTAGCTTTGTATCAGTGGCAAACTTCGATCCATTACTCTCTGTCACTTTCTCCAAGTCGTTAATTGACTGTTAAGAGCGGAGGCCCTATAGAACTGATCCTTGTGACACTCCACTTGTCACAGCCTGACTGCTTCAAAATGCTCCATTTATGCTCACTCTTTGCCACCTATCCATTAACCAATCCGCTAACCATGCTAATAGAACAGTACAGCACAGAACAGGCCCTTCGGCCCTCAATGTTGTGCCGACCAATGATCACCCTACTCAAACCCACGTATCCACCCTATACCCGTAACCCAACAACCCCCCCCCCCCCTTAACCTTACTTTTTAGGACACTACGGGCAATTTAGCATGGCCAGTCCACCTAACCCGCACATCTTTGGACTGTGGGAGGAAACCGGAGCACCCGGAGGAAACCCACGCACACACGGGGAGGACGTGCAGACTCCGCACAGACAGTGACCCAGCCGGGAATCGAACCTGGGACCCTGGAGCTGTGAAGCATTTATGCTAACCACCATGCTACCATGCTGCCCCGACTCCATGAGCCCTTATCTTACGTATTCACCTTTTGTACGGCTCCCTATTGAATCCGGATATACTGCATCTTCTTGTTTCCCTTTATCAACCCGACTAGCTGCAGCCTCAGAAAGATCTAACAAATCGATCAAACATGATTTTCGTTTCAGAAAACTATCTCTTTTGGAACATCTTGATCTGGGCCAATGGGTCCTGGGGATTTGTTGGACTTTAGTCCCTGAAGATTTTCCCACCACTTTTTCTCTGCTGATACTAATTATCTTAATTTCCTCACTCTTGCTAACACCCGTTTCTGGTGTGCAACTTGTGTTTTCTACTGTGAAGCCGGACACAAAATATTCGTTCAATTCTGCCGCCATTTCTTCATTCCCCGTGATAATTTCTCCTGTCTCTGCTTCTGAGGGACATAGGTTTGTTTCCTTGAGCTACTCTCTCGCTTTTTTTATACATATAAAAGCTCTTACAATCGGTTTTCATATTCCTGGCTAGTTTACTTCTGTATTCTATTATTTCCCTATTTATCAACCTTTTAGTGGCTCTAAGCTGGTTTCTAAAATAATCCCAGGCCTCAGGGTGGCTACGTACCGTTGCAACATTGTAAGCCTTTTTCTATTAATCGAATAGATTCATTATTAATTATTAATTATCCCTGAGTGAGCCACGATTGGGTCTTTCTCACTGAGTTTTTGTTTTCCCCGTAACCCCACTTAACCGGCACATCTTTGGCCTGTGTGGGGAGGGGGGGGGGAGGGCAGAACCGGAGCACCCGGAGGAAACCCACGCAGACACGGGGAGTACGTGCCGACTCCGCACAGTCACCCAAGGCCGGAATTGAACTCGGGACCCTGCCGCAGTGAGGCAGCAGTGCCAACCATCGTGCCACACCCTTGCGGGGGAATCTAGAACTCGGGGGCACAGTTTCTAAATAAGGGGGTCTCCCATTTCTGACGGGGAGGGGGGGCAGGAAGGCGGAGTTAAGGCCACAGGCACAACCTTATTGAGCGGATGAAGCAACCTCATTAGGAACAGATTCGTCTGGTCATCAATCTCCTTGCTGGGATTGGCTGACACATGTGACTACACTTCAGAAGTCCCTCACTGGCTGTGGAGCGCCCCGAGGTGGTGAAAGATCTGGTTTTTTTTAAATGTTACGATGGATGATTGCGAGAAGCGCTGCTGAAATTCAGCCCCAGAGTGTCAGCTAAATAATTGGAATTCTAACAGGAAAGCTTGGCTTCCCTGTTGATGCGAGGTAATTTGCAGGAAATGTCATCAATCCAAATATAGAAGTGCCCTTTAACAGAACGCGTTCATTCCTAACTCTTTGATGGTTTCTTGCCTTCAAACTGCACTAATTCCAAGGGGAAGATCAGCGCAGTGAGGCTTGAGTCATTTTATAGATTCTATGCCATCCTTCTTTAATGGGTTTCATGTTACCAACGAGCTAGAGCTGTTTGTTGTCAAATTAAGCCGTGTGCTGTACATCTAAACAGGCCCCCAGTCAATACTATTTTTAAAAAAAACGACATTGTGGCTTTTTATTTCCACGATGACTTTTTTTTCCCCCCCCGATCTCTGTGGATTTTTCTTGGTGCTGCTCGCGGTGTTTTCGACTCCACAGTGGGACCTCTGTTCCCTGGCGATAGCAGCCAGCGTTCCCTCTGATTTCTGTCTACCTCTCACAGCCGGGTTGGTGCACTGCATGGTCCCCTTAAGGCAGGGGTGGGCAAACTACGGCCCGCGGGCCGCATGTGGCCCACCAAAGGTCTTTATGCGGCCCACCAAGTCATTAAAAAAAAATATGTTGGGTTACGGGTATAGGGTGGATACGTTGACTTGAGTAGGGTGATCATTGCTCGGCACAACGTCGAGGGCCGAAGGGCCTGTTCTGTGCTGTACTGTTCTATGTTCTATATGAGGCGCCCAGAATCATAACCGGGTGAAGTCATTATTTTACTTAATATACTATGCGGCCCTTAAAAATTGTGAATTTCTGAATGTGGCCCTTGCACGGAAAAGTTTGCCCCACCCCTGCCTTAAGGTGAACCGAGTGCATGGATCTTCAAGGGGACGTGGCGCGTAGAGAGCTAGATAGGTTCTGGATTTCATAAGGGGATCCGGGGTTATGGGGAAAAGGCAGGAGGATGGGGATGAGAAAAATATCAGCCATGATTGAATGGCGGAGCAGACTCGATGGGCCGAGTGGCCTAATTCTGCTCTCGTGTCTTCTGGTCATGTGTCATAAAGCTGCTGTCCGAGATGCTCTGCAAACATTCCTCATCGAGCAATTCAACACCAAAATATATGCACATTGTGAAATTGAGGTACTTACCACCAGCTCTCCAATAAAGACACCAGGAAAGGGCACCACGGTAGCATTGTGGTTAGCACTATTGCTGCACAGCTCCAGGGTCCCAGGTTCGATTCACGGCCTTGGGTCACTGTCTGTGTGGAGTCTGCACGTTCTCCTCCGTGTCTGCGTGGGTTTCCTCCGGGTGCTCCGGTTTCCTCCCACAGTCCAAAGATGTGCAGGTTAGGTGGATTGGCCGTGATAAATTGCCCTTAGTGTCCAAAATTGCCCTTAGAGTTTTTATCATAGAATTTACAGTGCAGAAGGAGGCCATTCGGCCCACCGAGTCTGCACCGGCTCTTGGAAAGAGCACCCTACCCAAGGTCAACACCGCCACCCTATCCCCATATCCCAGTAACCCCACCCAACACTAAGGGCAATTTTGGACGCTAAGGGCAATTTATCATGGCCAATCCACCTAACCCGCACATCTTTGGACTGTGGGAGGAAATCGGAGCACCCGGAGGAATCGAACCTGGGACCCTGGAGCTGTGAAGCATTTGTGCTATCCACAATGCTACCGTGCTGCCCCTTCACCTCCAGTTGGGTGGAGTTACTTGGTTATGGGGATAGGGTGGAGATGTGGACCTTGGGTCGGGAGCTCTTTCCAAGAGCCGGTGCAGACTCGATAAGCCGAATGGCCTCCTTCTGCACTGTAAATTCTATGAACTCTATGAAAGGTTTGGGGCGGTACATTCAGAATTAGGTGAATTTTTAACAACATGATAATTGATCATTACTGCCACACATTGTCTCTGGTCATGAAGATTTAATTTTACAAATGTGGAGGCTCATTCACTCAGAAGTAAATTGGTATTAGAGATTGAAAAGAAAATCAAAATGTTAAATTATACTTTTTGTTACATCCCCTTTATCTCTCTCTTTCTTAATCCCATGTGCCCTTCTGAATCTTTATTGTGCTTTGGGTGTCTTGTATCAATCCAATTTACGCTCACTGATTTGTACTTTCTGGTTTGGACTCTGCGGCCTGGAGTTTCGCCACTGAGGCGGGAAATAGGAGCCAGGGCCACAATTGTGGCAAATCCAGACGGGCTCCATGACTTTGCCACAACGGACTCGGTCATAACAAAGTCCCTGAACCGAGCATCCATTATCTTCGCCAAAGGGTGGAGGGACGTGGTGGGGGGGGGGGGTGTTTTTTTCCTTCTACACGGTTCAGAGGCAGTTGCCCCTTTAAAAGCACAGCTGCCTTCAAAAAAAGCGATTTGGGTAACCCAGCTTTCTGAAACAAGACTTGTGGGCTTGGATTGAAAGGCCTCAACCT
This sequence comes from Scyliorhinus canicula, assembly GCF_902713615.1. Classification (NCBI taxonomy): domain Eukaryota; kingdom Metazoa; phylum Chordata; class Chondrichthyes; order Carcharhiniformes; family Scyliorhinidae; genus Scyliorhinus; species Scyliorhinus canicula. Next base: position 5,315,715 of record NC_052172.1, read on the forward strand.
ACCAGAATTATTTGGTTATGTGGGGTTACGGGGATTCTCTTTCAGGGGGTCGGTGTAGACCCGATGGGCTGAATGGCCTCCTTCTGCAACTATGATTTTTCATCGAATTTACAGTGGAGAAGGAGGCCATTCGGCCCATCGAGTCTGCACCGGCTCCTGGAAAGAGCACCCTACCCAAGCCCACACCTCCACCCTATCCCCATAACCCAGTAACTCCACCCAACACTAAGGGCAATTTTGGACACTAAGGGGCAATTTATCATGGCCTATCCACCTAACCTGCACATCTTTGGGCTGTGGGAGGAAACCGGAGCACCCGGAGGAAACCCACGTACACACGGGTGCGCATGGGGTGACGGGTGAAGGATGTTCTCTACATGGACTTCACTGAAGCTTTTGACAAGGTCCCTCATGACACACTGGTACAGAAGTCACACGGGATCAGAGGTGAGCTGGCTGGATGGTTACAGAACTGGCTCGGTCACAGAAGACAGAGGGTAGCAATGGAAGGATGCTATTCTGATTGGAGGGCTGTGACTAGTGGTGTTCTGCAGGGGTCAGTGCTGGGACCTTTGTTGTTTGCAGTATTTGTAAATGATTTGGAGGAAAATGTAACTGGTGTGATTAGTAAATTTGTGGACGACACAAAGGTTGGTGGAATTGCGGATAGCGATGAGGACTGTCAGAGTATACAGCAGGATTGAGATCGGTTGGAGACTTGGGCGGATAGATGGCAGATGGAGTGTAATCCAGACAGATGTGAGGTGATGCATTTTACAGTAAATGGCAGAGTGTTGACAGGCAGAGGGATCTGGATGTACAGGTCCACAGGTCACTGAAAGTGGCAACACAAGTGGAGAAGGTAGTCAAGAAGGCAGACGGCATGCTTGCCTTCATTGGCCGGGGCATTGAGTATAAAAATTGGCAAGTCATGCTGCAGCTGTACAGAACCTTAGTTAGGCCACACTTGGAATATAGTGTTCAATTCTGGTCGCAGCACTACCAGAAGGATGTGGAGGCTTTGGAGAGGGTGCAGAAGAGGTTTACCAGGCTGTTGCCTGGTATGGAGGGCGTTAGCTATGAGGAGAGGTTGGATAAACTCGGTTTGTTCTCACTGGAACGACGGAGGTTGAGGGGCGACCTGATAGAAGTCTACAAAATTATGAGGGTCATAGACAGAGTGGATAGTCAGAGGCTTTTTCCCAGGGTAGAGGGGTCAATTTCTCGGGGACCTAGGTTTAAGGTGCGAGGGGCAAAGTTTAGAGGAGATGTGCGAGGGAAGTGTTTTACCCAGAGGGTAGTGGGTGCCTGGAACTCACTGCCGGAGGAGGTGGTGGAAGCAGGGACGATAGTGACGTTTAAGGGGCGTTTTGACAAATACATCAATAAGATGGGAATAGAGGGATACGGACCCCGGAAGTGTAGACGGTTTTAGGTTAGACGGGGCAGCATGGTCGGCACAGGCTTGGAGGGCCGAAGGGCCTGTTCCTGTGCTGTACTTTTCGTTGTTCTTTGTGTCTAACACTGATGGGGCTGGAGTCAGGCGGCTGGGCAGAACGTCAGGGCGAAGAGCAAAATGTACAAGCAAAAAAAATTGTCTTGATGATCATCATTAAATTATTTAAGAGTGTTGTATTCTGTAAATAAACGGTGCTGGTCTATCCGGAAGCCATTCAGTGAGCAATCAATTGAACAATGATTTTTGCAGAATCTGTTTAATGCGTGGCCCTTGTTGTAAGCAGCTGAGATAGAGAAAGCCCATTCTCTACAGCTTCAAGAGGGAGCTGTGAGACGCTGTGTAATACACACATTGCACCAATCGATGGTATTATCCTTGGGCTGTGCTGAACCTTGACTTAATAAATGCTGGGATCAATATGAAAGCAGCCACGGTTCTTTGTCGTGAAGCTGTTATCTATCAAACGCAGAATGGATGTGAGCAAGAGGTTGTCCATTTCTCTATTCACAGTAAGTGGGAGACGGTTCAACAGGGCAATACCAGGCGATTAGATGCATATAAAGGCAGGATGTAATGGTGAATTATAGTTATCTGTTTATTTTTTCCTTGTCGTCCATTTGTAACGCCAATTTTGCACAATGAACACAAATGACACTAATACTAGCTGCCGCCTCGCTTGTGTAACTGAGCCCTTTGTGATACAGGAGATGGATTCACACCACAGTATTCTGGAGTAGAAATAATTCCCTACTCCATCCGTATGTATTCTCAACAATCAAACAAATCCAGAGTAGTGAAAACATCGCCGTGAGACGGATAAGAGTTTGGTGCGACCAGGGTATGAAGGAACGTGGAGATGCAGAGAAGCCATTGAAGGGTGAAGGCCGCTCCAGTGGGGTTGACTAACCTCGTTCTGTTCCCATGTTCCCGACAGGTAGGTTCCCGCCTGCTATCCGGGGACCCCGCGAGTCTATGAAGGTGGGGACAGAGGGAGTCGGGAGGTGAGGGCAATGTGTATTTGTCCGGGTTTGTCAATGCTAGACACTACAGCAGATTTTCAACTAGTTGCCTGGGTACCAAACTGCCACTGCCTATTCCCCAGGCGCTGGAATGTGGCGACGAGGGGCTTTTCACAGTAACTTCATTGAAGCCTACTTGTGACAATAAGTCATTGTTATTATTATTCCCATCTGTTACAGAACCTGCCCATCAATTTCGAGGCATCTCAGTTTATCATGGAATTTACAGTGCAGAAGGAGGCCATTCGGCCCATCGAGTCTGCACCGGCTCTTGGAAAGAGCATCCTACCCAAGGTCAACACCTCCACCCTATCCTCATAACCCAGTAACCCCACCCAACACTAAGGGTAATTTTGGACACTAAGGGCAATTTATCGAGGCCAATCCACCTAACCTGCACATCTTTGGACTGTGGGAGGAAACCGAAGCACCCGGAGGAAACCCACGCACACACGGGGAGGATGTGCAGACTCCGCACAGACAGTGACCCAAGCCGGAATCGAACCTGGGACCCTGGAGCTGTGAAGCGATTGTGCTAACCACCATGCTACCGTGCTGCCCTTGGTGCTGCCCGTGGTGAGTGATGTCATGTGCCTTTAAGAAATATAAGCATGACATCACTCGGAGGGAAATGCATCATGTGATCCAGCCTTAGTTTCACTTTATCTGGGAGCAGAGCACACACGCACAGCTCTGATGCCTACAAGCTTTATAAGTACCTGCGTATAACGTGTGTCTTGTCACAACCTAGTTGTCCAACTACCACTAAAGTGATTGGTGCTTTGTGTCTGATACAATCAATAGGCTTAAGGACTCACATCATTATAACAGAACAGTGAAAATAAAAATTATGTCAAGGTTCTGCAAACTGAACTGGACCCAGCCATATAAATACCACAGCTACAATAGCAGGTCAGAGACGAGGCATTCTGCAGTGGGTAACACATCCCCTGCCTCCCAAAGCCGGCCCACATAGGAACAGATCAGGAGTGCGATGGAATGCTCTCCACTTGCCTGGATGAGCGCAGCTCCAACAACACTCAAGAAGCTCGACACCATCCAGGACAAAGCTTGATTGGCTCCCCATCCACAAACATTCACTCCCTCCACCACCGACACAGTGGCAGCCGTGTGTACCATCTACAAGATGCACTGAGAGGACTCACCAAGGCTCCTTAGGCAGCACCTTCCAAACCCATGACCGCTACCATCTAGAAGGACAAGAGCAGCAGATACCTGGGAACCCCACCACCATTCCCCTCCAAGTCACTCACCGTCCCGACTTGGAAATATATCGGCCGTTCCTTCACTGTCGCTGGGGCAACAACCTGGAACTCCCTCCCTAACAGCACAGTGGGTGTACCCACACCACATGGACTCAACAAAACAACTCACCACTACTATCTCAAGGAAAATTAGGAGTGAGAAATGAATTCTGTCCGAGCCAGCCTACATCCTCTGAATGAATTAAAAACAAAATCTGTCCTCTCTCAATTTAAAATAATTTTTGGCATAAAAGCAATTTGAATAGTCCAAATATTGGCAAAAAGCAACATAAATATTAACTGGTAACACTCTCGCCTCGAAATCAACAGCTTGCGGGTTCACACCCCCACTTCAGAGTCTCAAACAGAGACGTCAGGATGAGGGAGTGCTGCCCTGTCAAAGGTGCAATCTTCCAGATTATCATAGAATTTACAGTGCAGGTGAAGACATAAGGTGAATACATAAGATAAGGGCTCATGGAGTCGGGGCAGCATGGTAGCATGGTGGTTAGCATAAATGCTTCACAGCTCCAGGGTCCCAGGTTCGATTCCCGGCTGGGTCACTGTCTGTGCGGAGTCTGCACGTCCTCCCCGTGTGTGCGTGGGTTTCCTCCGGGTGCTCCGGTTTCCTCCCACAGTCCAAAGATGTGCGGGTTAGGTGGATTGGCCATGCTAAATTGCCCGTAGTGTCCTAAAAAGTAAGGTTAAGGGGGGGTTGTTGGGTTACGGGTACAGGGTGGATACGTGGGTTTGAGTAGGGTGATCATTGCTCGGCACAACATCGAGGGCCGAAGGGCCTGTCCTGTGCTGTACTGTTCTATGTTCTATTTAATCCACCTAACCTGCACATCTTTGGACTGTGGGAGGAAACCGGAGCACCCGGAGGAAACCCACGCACACACTGGGAAGATGTGCAGATTCCGCACAGACAGTGACCCAAGCCGGAATCGAACCTGGGACCCTGGAGCTGTGAAGCAATTGTGCTAACCACTATGCTACCGTGCTGCCCTATGTTACCAAGACAGTTAGCCCGAGGCCCTGGGGGATGTTAGAAAACCGACTGTTTTGAAGAAATGCTGGGATATTTTCCGCAATGCCCTGGCCGACATTCATTCCCAACCGAACATCACTGAAGGTAGGTTACCTGCTCAGTACCACGGTTGCTGCTTGCGGAATCTTGCTGTGTGTGAATTGGCTACTGTGTCTCCGACATCACAACAGTGACTACACTTTGAAAACATATTTAAATGCCTGTGAAAGCCTTTGAGATGTCCAAATATTGTGAAAGACCAGGCACCCAATGAGGTCAGCTACAAAACCAGGGCAAGAAACAGCTTGAGCACCATGTTAAATTGGGTTGCAATTTCTATCTGTAAAACAGATGCGGAGCAGACATTACGGGGCCAAGTGGCCTACTCCTGGTCCGGACGGCCCGTTGAGTCGGGCCTGTATATTTTCACCATTTGTTGACTTCCCGGCCCAGTAATTGAGTTGCCTAGCAACGCAGGACGGTCTCTAATGGACAATCCCCCTGTGCACTCTGTTAATAACCTTTTGGCTGTCGGGATTGAGGTTTGGGGACGGGGGCAACGGTCGGCATTTCCAGTGAGCCCCCAGGGAAGAAGGTTTAAGACCTACGAGAACATAGAACATAGAACAGTACAGCACAGAACAGGCCCTTCGGCCCTCGATGTTGTGCCGAGCAATGATCACCCTACTCAAACCCACGTGTCCACCCTATACCCGTAACCCCCCACCCCTTAACCTTACTTTTAAGGACACTACGGGCAATTTAGCATGGCCAATCCACCTAACCTGCACATCTTTGGACTGTGGGAGGAAACCGGAGCACCCGGAGGAAACCCACGCACACACGGGGAGGACGTGCAGACTCCACACAGACAGTGACCCAGCCGGGAACCGAACCTGGGACCCTGGAGCTGTGAAGCATTTATGCTAACCACCATGCTACCGTGCTGCCCTACGAGGTTAGCGATAGTTAATGATCCCCAGAAAAATCGACTGCGAAAACCACAGTAAAACATTTTCCTTGCGGAAAAATATGTTGCTGGCATGACCTTGTGTGTGAATTGCAAGTGTAAAAGCATCACAGTCATTCTTCCAACGATACAATTCACTGTATTCATCATGTAACAGGAAGCAAGGCTTCTGCCAAGTGAGACGTTAGAAAAAAATATTGTGGGGAGGGGGTGGGGGGGTTCAAAAGAAAGGCTGGAATTAATATAGAGCTCTATCACCACATCAGAATGTTCCATGAATTTACTTTTCAAAGTATAGCCACTGTTGTAATCTAGTGACGGCATTGGGAAATTTGTGCATCGGACAAATATTGCCATAGAATAATTGATCATATTGATTTGAAAGAGTTGACGGGGGTCTCAGTCAAGTTATGGGATTTGCGACAGTGCAGCACTCCCTCAGGATTTCTCTCCCAACAGTGCAGCACTCCCTCAGTGCAGCACTCCCTCAGTGCAGCACTCCCTCAGGATTTCTCTCCCAACAGTGCAGCACTCCCTCAGTGCAGCACTCCCTCAGTGCAGCACTCCCTCAGGACTGACCCTCCAACAGTGCAGCACTCCCTCAGTGCAGCACTCCCTCAGTGCAGCACTCCCTCAGTGCAGCACTCCCTCAGTGCAGCACTCCCTCAGTGCAGCACTCCCTCAGTGCAGCACTCCCTCAGTGCAGCATTCCCTCAGTACAGCATTCCCTCAGTACAGCACTCCCTCAGTGCAGCACTCCCTCAGTGCAGCACTCCCTCAGTGCAGCACTCCCTCAGTGCAGCACTCCCTCAGTGCAGCACTCCCTCAGTGCAGCACTCCCTCAGTGCAGCACTCCCTCAGTACAGCATTCCCTCAGTACAGCATTCCCTCAGTACAGCACTCCCTCAGTGCAGCACTCCCTCAGTGCAGCACCCCATTAGTACTGTCCATCTGACTATGCGCTGATTCCTCAGTACTGCCCCTCCAACAGAGCAGCGCTCCCTCAGTACTGACCCTCTGACAGTGCAGCATTCCCTCAGTGCAGCATTCCCTCAGGATTTCTCTCCCAACAGTGCAGCATTCCCTCAGTGCAGCATTCCCTCAGTGCAGCATTCCCTCAGTGCAGCATTCCCTCAGGATTTCTCTCCCAACAGTGCAGCATTCCCTCAGTGCAGCATTCCCTCAGTGCAGCACTCCCTCAGTGCAGCATTCCCTCAGTGCAGCATTCCCTCAGTGCAGCATTCCCTCAGGATTTCTCTCCCAACAGTGCAGCACTCCCTCAGTGCAGCACTCCCTCACTGCAGCACTCCCTCAGTGCAGCACTCCCTCACTGCAGCACTCCCTCACTGCAGCACTCCCTCACTGCAGCACTCCCTCACTGCAGCACTCCCTCACTGCAGCACTCCCTCAATGCAGCACTCCCTCAGTGCAGCACTCCCTCAATGCAGCACTCCCTCAGTGCAGCACTCCCTCAGGATTTCTCTCCCTCAGTGCAGCACTCCCTCAGTGCAGCACCCCGTTAGTACTGTCCCTCTGACTATGCGCTACTTCCTCAGTACTGCCCCTCCAACAGAGCAGCACTCCCTCAGGACTGACCCTCCAAAAGAGCAGCACTCCCTCAGTACTGACCCTCCAACAGAGCAGCACTCCCTCAGTACTGACCCTCTGACAGTGCAGCACTCCCTCAGTACTGACCCTCTGACAGTGCAGCACTCTCTCAGTACTGACCTCTGACAGTGCAGCACTCTCTCAGTACTGACCCTCTGACAGTGCAGCACTCCCTCAGTACTGACCCTCTGACAGTGAGGCACTCCCTCAGTACTGACCCTCTGACAGTGCAGCGCTACCTCAGTACTGACCCTCTGACAGTGCAGCACTCCCTCAGTACTGACCCTCTGACAGTGCAGCACTCCCGCAGTACTGACCCTCTGACAGTGCAGCACTCCCTCAGTACTGACCCTCTGACAGTGCAGCACTCCCTCAGGACTGACCCTCCAACAGAGCAGCACTCCCTCAGTACTGACCCTCTGACAGTGCAGCACCCCCTCAGTACTGACCCTCTGACAGTGCGGCACTCCCTCAGTACTGACCCTCTGACAGTGCAGCACTCCCTCAGTACTGACCCTCCCACAGTGCAGCACTCCCTCAGTACTGACCCTCTGACAGTGCAGCACTCCCTCAGTACTGACCCTCTGACAGTGCGGCACTCCCTCAGTACTGACCCTCTGACATTGCAGCACTCCCTCAGTACTGACCCTCTGACAGTGCAGCACTCCCTCAGTACTGACCCTCTGACAGTATAGCGCTCCCTCAGTACTGACCCTCTGACAGTGCGGCCCACCCTCAGTACTGACCCTCTGACAGTGCAGCACTCCCTCAGTACTGACCCTCTGACAGTGCAGCACTCCCTCAGGACTGACCCTCCAACAGAGCAGCACTCCCTCAGTACTGACCCTCCCACAGTGCAGCACTCCCTCAGTACTGACCCTCTGACAGTGCAGCACTCCCTCAGTACTGACCCTCTGACAGTGCGGCACTCCCTCAGTACTGACCCTCTGACATTGCAGCACTCCCTCAGTACTGACCCTCTGACAGTGCAGCACTCCCTCAGTACTGACCCTCTGACAGTATAGCGCTCCCTCAGTACTGACCCTCTGACAGTGCGGCCCACCCTCAGTACTGACCCTCTGACAGTGCAGCACTCCCTCAGTACTGACCCTCTGACAGTGCAGCACTCCCTCAGGACTGACCCTCCAACAGAGCAGCACTCCCTCAGTACTGACCCTCTGACAGTGCAGCACCCCCTCAGTACTGACCCTCTGACAGTGCGGCACTCCCTCAGTACTGACCCTCTGACAGTGCAGCACTCCCTCAGTACTGACCCTCCCACAGTGCAGCACTCCCTCAGTACTGACCCTCTGACAGTGCAGCACTCCCTCAGTACTGACCCTCTGACAGTGCGGCACTCCCTCAGTACTGACCCTCTGACATTGCAGCACTCCCTCAGTACTGACCCTCTGACAGTGCAGCACTCCCTCAGTACTGACCCTCTGACAGTATAGCGCTCCCTCAGTACTGACCCTCTGACAGTGCGGCCCACCCTCAGTACTGACCCTCTGACAGTGCAGCACTCCCTCAGTACTGACCCTCTGACAGTGCGGCACTCCCTCAGTACTGACCCTCTGACAGTGCGGTACTCCCTCAGTACTGATCCTCTGACAGTGCAGCACTCCCTCAGTACTGACCCTCTGACAGTGCAGCACTCCCTCAGTACTGACCCTCTGACAGTGCAGCACCCCCTCAGTACTGACCCTCTGACAGTGCGGCACTCCCTCAGTACTGACCCTCTGACAGTGCAGCACTCCCTCAGTACTGACCCTCTGACAGTGTGGCACTCCCTCAGTACTGACCCTCTGACAGTGCGGCACTCCCTCAGTACTGACCCTCAGACAGTGCGGCACTCCCTCAGTACTGACCCTCTGACAGTACACCACTCCCTCAGTACTGACCCTCTGGCAGTACAGCACTCCCTCAGTACTGACCCTCTGACATTCTTTAGTACACCCCCCTCCAACAGTGGCAGCTGTCATAGAGTCCCAGAAAAGGCCCTTCGGCCCATCGAGTCTGTGCCACTTAAAAACAACCGCCTAACTATTCTAATCCCGTTCCCCAGCACTTTGCAGTGTCTGCCCTGGGATCGCAAGCGCACATCTAAATACTTCTCAAATGTTATGAGGGTCTCAGCCTCCACCTCCCTTTCAGGCAGCGAGTCCCAAACTCCCACCACCCTCTGGGTGAAAAGGTTTCCCTCACATCCCCTCTAAACCTCCTAATTACCTTAAATCTATGCCCCCTGGTCACTGATCCCTCCACCAATGGTTTCTTCCTGTCTACTCTATCTGGGACCCTCATAATTTTATACAACTCGATCATGTCCCCCCTCAGTCTCCTCTGCTCCAAGGAAAACAATCCCAGTCTATCCAATCTCTCTTCATAGCTAAATCTCTCCAGCCCAGGCAACATGCTGGTAAATCTCCTCTGCACCCTTTCCAGTGCTGTCACATCCCGACTATAATGTGGATCCCAGAGCTGCACACAATACTCTAACTGCGGCCGAACCAACGGTTTATACAGTTCCAGCATAACCTCCCTGCTCTTAAACTCTCTGCCTCGGCTAATAATGGCAAGTATTCCATCTGCCTTCTTAACCACTGTATCCACCGGCTCTGTTGTATTAAGGGACGGGTGTACAGACACACCAAGGTCCCTCTGACCCTCGGTGCTTCCCAGGGTCCTGCCCTTTATCCTGTATTCCCTTGTCTTGTTTGTCCTGCCCAAGTGCATCACCTCACACTTACCCGGATTGAATTCCATTTGCCACTGACCAGCCCGTCTATAACCTCCTATAATCATCAGAACATAAGAACTAGGAGCAGGAGTAGGCCATCTGGCCCCTCGAGCCTGCTCCGCCATTCAATGAGATCATGGCTGATCTTTTGTGGAGTCAGCTCCACTTTCCGGCCTGAACACCATAACCCTTAATCCCTTTATTCTTCAAAAAACTATCTATCTTTACCTTAAAAACATTTAATGAAGGAGCTTCAACTGCTTCACTGGGCAAGGAATTCCATAGATTCACAACCCTTTGGGTGAAGAAGTTCCTCCTAAACTCAGTCCTAAATCTACTTCCCCTTATTTTGAGGCTATGTCCCCTAGTTCTGCTGTCACCCGCCAGTGGAAACAACCTGCCCGCATCTATCCTATCTATTCCCTTCATAATTTTAAATGTTTCTATAAGATCCCCCCGCATCCTTCTACATTTCAACAAGTACAGTCCCAGTCTACTCAACCTCTCCTCGTAATCCAACCCCTTCAGCTCTGGGATTAACCTAGTGAATCTCCTCTGCACACCCTCCAGTGCCAGTACGTCCTTTCTCAGGTAAGGAGACCAAAACTGAACACAATACTCCAGGTGTGGCCTCACTAACACCTTATACAATTACAGCATAACCTCCCTAGTCTTAAACTCCATCCCTCTAGCAATGAAGGACAAAATTCCATTCGCCTTCTTAATCACCTGTTGCACCTGTAAACCAACTTTTTGCGACTCATGCAATAAATAGCACACCCAGGTCTCTCTGCACAGTAGCATGTTTTAATATTTTATCATTTAAATAATAATCCCATTTGCTGTTGTTCCTACCAAAATGGATAACCTCACATTTGTCAACATTGTATTCCATCTGCCAGACCCTAGCCCATTCACTCAACCTATCCAAATCCCCCTGCAGACGTCCAGTGTCCTCTGCACTTTACCACTCACCTTAGTGTCGTCTGCAAACTTGGACACATTTCCCTTGGTACCCAACTCCAAATCATCTGTGTAAATTGTGAACAATTGTGGGCCCAACACTGATCCCTGAGGGACACCACTAGCTACTGATTGCCAACCAGAGAAACACCCATTAACCCCCACTTTTTGCTTGTTTAATTAACCAATCCTGTATCCTTGATCCTCGATTTTCTGACCATAAGGCCACAATCAGTAAGAATGAACAACAACACCTCCTCCATTAAGGGCATTTAAATGGTCATTGGATAAACATATGGATGATAACGGAATAGTGTAGATGGGCTTCAGAGTGGTTTCAGAGGTCGGTGCAACATTGAGGGCCGAAGGGCCTGTACTGCGCTGTAATGTTCTATGTTCTATATTCCACAATAGTCCTCAATACCAGGGACCCACAAGGCTGTGTACTTCGCCCCCTACTCTACTCAGTGTAAACACACGACTGCGTGGCAAAATTTGGTTCCTACTCCATCTACAAGTTTGCTGACGATACGACCATAGTGGGCCGGATCTTGAATAACGACGAGTCAGAATAATGGAGGGAGATAGAGAACCTAGTGGAGTGGTGTAGCAACAACAATCTCTCCCTCAATGCCAGCAAAGTTAAAGAGCTGGTCATTGACTTCAGGAAGCAAAGTACAAGAAAAAGATAATATTGTGGAGGAGAATGCTGAGACCCAGGCTATTAGAATAGATGGCATTGAGGTGCGTAGGGAAGAAGTGTTGGCAATTCTGGACAAGGTGAAAATAGATAAGTCCCCGGGGCCGGATGGGATTTATCCTAGGATTCTCTGGGAAGCCAGGGAAGAGATTGCTGAGCCTTTGGCTTTGATTTTTAGGTCATCATTGGCTACAGGAATAGTGCCAGAGGACTGGAGGATAGCAAATGTGGTCCCTTTGTTCAAGAAGGGGAGTAGAGATAACCCCGGTAACTATAGGCCGGTGAGCCTAACGTCTGTGGTGGGTAAAGTCTTGGAGAGGATTATAAAAGATACGATTTATAATCATCTAGATAGGAATAATATGATTAGGGACAGTCAGCATGGTTTTGTGAAGGGTAGGTCATGCCTCACAAACCTTATCGAGTTCTTTGAGAAGGTGACTGAACAGGTAGACGAGGGTAGAGCAGTTGATGTGGTGTATATGGATTTCAGTAAAGCGTTTGATAAGGTTCCCCACGGTCGTCTATTGCAGAAAATACGGAGGCTGGGGATTGAGGGTGATTTAGAGATGTGGATCAGAAATTGGCTAGTTGAAAGAAGACAGAGAGTGGTAGTTGATGGGAAATGTTCAGAATGGAGTTCAGTTACGAGTGGCGTACCACAAGGATCTGTTCTGGGGCCGTTGCTGTTTGTCATTTTTATAAATGACCTAGAGGAGGGCGCAGAAGGATGGGTGAGTAAATTTGCAGACGACACTAAAGTCGGTGGAGTTGTAGACAGTGCGGAAGGATGTTGCAGGTTACAGAGGGACATAGATAAGCTGCAGAGCTGGGCTGAGAGGTGGCAAATGGAGTTTAATGTGGAGAAGTGTGAGGTGATTCACTTTGGAAAGAATAATAGAAATGCGGAATATTTGGCTAATGGTAAAATTCTTGGTAGTGTGGATGAGCAGAGGGATCTCGGTGTCCATGTACATAGATCCCTGAAAGTTGCCACCCAGGTTGATAGGGTTGTGAAGAAGGCCTATGGTGTGTTGGCCTTTATTGGTAGAGGGATTGAGTTCCGGAGCCATGAGGTCATGTTGCAGTTGTACAAAACTCTAGTACGGCCGCATTTGGAGTATTGCGTACAGTTCTGGTCGCCTCATTATAGGAAGGACGTGGAAGCTTTGGAACGGGTGCAGAGGAGATTTACCAGGATGTTGCCTGGTATGGAGGGAAAATCTTATGAGGAAAGGCTGATGGACTTGAGGTTGTTTTCATTAGAGAGAAGAAGGTTAAGAGGTGACTTAATAGAGGCATACAAAATGATCAGAGGGTTAGATAGGGTGGACAGCGAGAGCCTTCTCCCGCGGATGGAGGTGGCTAGCACGAGGGGACATAGCCTTAAATTGAGGGGTAATAGATATAGGACAGAGGTCAGAGGTGGGTTTTTTACGCAAAGAGTGGTGAGGCCGTGGAATGCCCTACCTGCAACAGTAGTGAACATGCCAACATTGAGGGCATTTAAAAATTTATTGGATAAGCATATGGATGATAAGGGCATAGTGTAGGTTAGATGGCCTTTAGATTTTTTCCATGTCGGTGCAACATCGAGGGCTGAAGGGCCTGTACTGCGCTGTATCGTTCTATGTTCTACTGTACACACCCCGTCAGCATCAACGGGGCCGAGATGGAGATGGTTAGCAGTTTCAAATTCCTTGGGGTGCACATCTCCAAAAATCTGTCCTGGTCCACCCACGTCGACACTACCACCAAGAAAGCACAACAGCACCTATACTTCCTCAGGAAACTAAGGAAATTCGGCATGTCCACATTAACCCTGAACAACTTTTACAGATGCACCATAGAAAGCATCCTATCGGGCTGCATCACAGCCTGGTATGGCAACTGCTCGGCCCAGGACCGCAAGGAACTTCAGAGAGTCGTGAATACCGCCCAGTCCATCACACGAACCTGCCTCCCATCCACTGACTCCATCTACACCTCCCGCTGCCGGGGGAAAGCAGGCAGCATAATCAAGGATCCCTCCCACCCGGCTTACTCACTCTTCCAACTTCTTCCATCGGGCAGGAGATACAGAAGTCTGAGAACACGCACGAACAGACTCAAAAACAGCTTCTTCCCCGCTGTCACCTGACTCCTAAATGACCCTCTTATGGGCTGACCTCCTCAACACTACACCCTGTATGCTTCATCCGATGCTGGTGCTTATGTAGTTACATTGTACATCTTGTGTTGCCCTATTATGTATTTTCTTTTATTCCCTTTTCTTCCCATGTACTTAATGATCTGCTGAGCTGCTCGCAGAAAAATACTTTTCACTGTACCTCGGCACACGTGACAATAAACAAATCCAATCCAATCCAATCCAATCCAATCCATGCTACTACTTTACCCTTAATGCCATGCATCTTTATCTTATGCAGCAACCTTTTGTGTGGCACCTTGTCAAAAGCTTTCTGGAAATCCAGATATACCACATCCATTGGCTCCCCGTTATGTACCACATTGGTAATGTCCTCAAAAAATTCCACTCAATTAGTTAGGCACGACCTGCCCTTTATGAACCCATGCTGCGTCTGCCCAATGGGACAATTTCCATCCAGGTGCCTCGCTATTTCTTCCTTGATGATAGATTCCAGCATCTATCCTGACTACAGAAGTTAAGGTCACTGGCCTATAATTACCCGCTTTCTGCCTACCTCCTTTTTTAAACAGTGGTGTCACGTTTGCTCATTCCCAATCCGCTGGGACCATCCCAGAGTCTAGTGAAGTTTGGTAAATCATCATTAGTGCATCTGCAATTTCCCTAGCCATCTCTTTTAGCACTCTGGGTGCATTCCATCAGGGCCAGGAGACCTGTCTACCTTTAGCCCCATTAGCTGGCCCATCACTACCTCCTTAGTAATAACAATCCTCTCAAGGTCCTCACCTGTCATAGCCTCATTTCTATCAGTCGCTGGCATGTTATTTGAGTCTTCCACTGTGAGGACCGACCCAAAAAACCTGTTCAGTCCCTCAACCATTTCCTCATCTCCCATTATTTGGGCCTCACGGTAGCATGGTGGTTAGCATCAATGCTTCACAGCTCCAGGGTCCCAGGTTCGATTCCCGGCTGGGTCACTGTCTGTGTGGAGTCTGCACGTCCTCCCCGTGTGTGCGTGGGTTTCCTCCGGGTGCTCCGGTTTCCTCCCACAGTCCAAAGATGTGCGGGTTAGGTGGATTGGCCATGCTAAATTGCCCGTAGTGTAAGGTTAATGGGGGGATTGTTGGGTTACGGGTATACGGGTTACGTGGGTTTAAGTAGGGTGATCATTGCTCGGCACAACATCGAGGGCCGAAGGGCCTGTTCTGTGCTGTACTGTTCTATGTTCTATTATTAAATTTCCCTTCTCATCCTCTAAAGGACCGATATTTACCTTAGCCACTCTTTTTTGTTTGATATATTTGTAGAAACCTTTACTATCTGTTTGTATATTCTGAGCAAGTTTACTCTCATAATCAATCTTTCTCTTCTTTATAGCTTTTTTAGTAGCTTTCTGTTGTCCTCTAAAGATTCCCCAGTTCTCTAGTCTCCCACTAATCTTTGCCACTTTGTATGCTTTTTCCCCCAATTTGATAGAACATAGAACATAGAACAATACAGCACAGAACAGGCCCTTCGGCTCTCGATGTTGTGCCGAGCCATGATCTCCCTTATTTCCTCAGATATCCACAGTCGATGTTCCCTCTTTCTACTGTCCTTCCTTTTTGTTAGTATAAACCTTTGCTGAGCACTCTGAAAAATCGCTTCGAAGATTCTCCACTGTTCCTCAACTGTTTCACCATAAAGTCTTTGCTCCCAGTCTACCTAACCAAAGGCTATCCTCCTCATTATTTATCACCTCACCAATTTTCGTATCATTTGTGAATTTAATGATAAACCCTCCTATATTCATCTCCATATCATTTATATAAACCACAAACAGTCAGGACCACAACACTGATCCCTGTGGGACCCCAACACTGATCCCTGTCCCCAACACTGATCCCTGCGGGACCCCAACACTGATCCCTGTCCCCAACACTGATCCCTGTCCCCAACACTGATCCCTGCGGGACCCCAACACTGATCCCTGTCCCCAACACTGATCCCTGTCCCCAACACTGATCCCTGCGGGACCCCAACACTGATCCCTGTGGGACCCCAACACTGATCCCTGCGGGACCCCAACACTGATCCCTGTGGGACCCCAACACTGATCCCTGTTCCCAACACTGATCCCTGTGGGACCCCAACACTGATCCCTGCGGGACCCCAACACTGATCCCTGTGGGACCCCAACACTGATCCCTGTGGGAACCTAACACTGATCCCCGTGGGACCCCAACACTGATCCCTGTGAGACCCCAACACTGATCCCTGTGGGACCCCAACACTGATCCCTGCGGGGCCCCAAAACTGATCCCCGCGGGGACCCCAACACTGATCCCTGTCCCCAACACTGATCCCTGTCCCCAACACTGATCCCTGTCCCCAACACTGATCCCTGTCCCCAACACTGATCCCTGAGGGACCCCAACACTGATCCCTGTCCCCAACATTGATCCCTGTCCCCAACACTGATCCCTGTCCCCAACACTGATCCCTGTCCCCAACACTGATCCCTGTCCCCAACACTGATCCCTGAGGGACCCCAACACTGATCCCTGTCCCCAACACTGATCCCTGTCCCCAACACTGATCCCTGAGGGACCCCAAAACTGATCCCTGACCCCAACACTGATCACTGTCCCCAACACTGATCCCTGTCCCCAACACTGATCCCTGTCCCCAACACTGATCCCTGTGGGACCCCAACACTGATCCCTGTCCCCAACACTGATCCCTGCGGGACCCCAACACTGATCCCTGTCCCCAACACTGATCCCTGTCCCCAACACTGATCCCTGCGGGACCCCAACACTGATCCCTGCGGGACCCCAACACTGATCCCTGTGGGACACCAACACTGATCCCTAGGGGACCCCAACACTGATCCCTGTGGGACCCCAACACTGATCCCTGTGGGACCCCAACACTGATCCCTGGGGGACCCCAACACTGATCCCTGCGGGACCCCAACACTGATCACTGTCCCCAACACTGATCCCTGTCCCCAACACTGATCCCTGCGAGACCCCAACACTGATCCCTGTGAGACCCCAACACTGATCCCTGCGTGACCCCAACACTGATCCCTGCGGGACCCCAACACTGATCCCTGCGGGACCCCAACATTGATCCCTGCGGGATCCAACGCTGATCCCTGTGGGACTCCAACACTGATCCCTGCGGGACCCCAACATTGATCCCTGCGGGATCCAACACTGATCCCTGTGGGACCCCAACACTGATCCCAACGGGACCCCAACACTGATCCCTGTGGGACCCCCACACTGATCCCTGGGGGACCCCAACGCTGATCCCTGTGGGACCCCAACACTGATCCCTGCGGGACCCCAACATTGATCCCTGTCCCCAACACTGATCCCTGCGGGATCCAACACTGATCCCTGTGGGACCCCAACACGGATCCCTGCGGGAACCCAACACTGATCCCTGTCCCCAACACTGATCCCTGTCCCCAACACTGATCCCTGTCCCCAACACTGATCCCTGTCCCCAACACTGATCCCTGCGGTACCCCAACACTGATCCCTGTCCCCAACACTGATCCCTGCGGGACCCCAACACTGATCCCTGTCCCCAACACTGATCCCTGCGGGACCCCAACACTGATCCCTGGGGGACCCCAACACTGATCCCTGGGGGACCCCAACACTGATCCCTGTCCCCAACACTGATCCCTGTGGGACCCCAACACTGATCCCTGCGGGACCCCAACACTGATCCCTGTGGGACCCCAACACTGATCCCTGGGGGACCCCAACACTGATCCCTGAGGGACCCCAACACTGATCCCTGCGGGACCCCAACACTGATCCCTGTGGGACCCCAACACTGATCCCTGTGGGACCCCAACACTGATCCCTGTGGGACCCCAACACTGATCCCTGTGGGACCCCAACACTGATCCCTGTCCCCAACACTGATCCCTGTGGGACCCCAACACTGATCCCTGCGGGACCCCAACACTGATCCATGTGGGACCCCAACACTGATCCCTGTGGGACCCCAACACTGATCCCTGTGGGACCCCAACACTGATCCCTGTGAGACCCCAACACTGATCCCTGTGGGACCCCAACACTGATCCCTGCGGGGCCCCAACACTGATCCCCGCGGGGACCCCAACACTGATCCCTGTCCCCAGCACTGATCCCTGTCCCCACCACTGATCCCTGTCCCCAACACTGATCCCTGTCCCCAACACTGATCCCTGAGGGACCCCAACACTGATCCCTGTCCCCAACACTGATCCCTGAGGGACCCCAACACTGATCCCTGTCCCCAACATTGATCCCTGTCCCCAACACTGATCCCTGTCCCCAACACTGATCCCTGTCCCCAACACTGATCCCTGTCCCCAACACTGATCCCTGAGGGACCCCAACACTGATCCCTGTCCCCAACACTGATCCCTGTCCCCAACACTGATCCCTGTCCCCAACACTGATCCCTGTGGGACCCCAACACTGATCCCTGTCCCCAACACTGATCCCTGCGGGACCCCAACACTGATCCCTGTCCCCAACACTGATCCCTGTCCCCAACACTGATCCCTGCGGGACCCCAACACTGATCCCTGCGGGACCCCAACACTGATCCCTGCGGGACCCCAACACTGATCCCTGGGGGACCCCAACACTGATCCCTGTGGACCCCAACACTGATCCCTGTGGGACCCCAACACTGATCCCTGGGGACCCCAACACTGATCCCTGCGGGACTACCCCCACTGATCCCTGCGGGACCCCAACACTGATCGCCTGTCCCAACACTGATCCCTGCGAGACCCCAACACTGATCCCTGTGGACCCCAACACTGATCCCTGCGGACCCCAACACTGATCCCTGCGGAACCCAAAC